>NW_005054302.1:4933185-4971006 GCF_000277835.1 Geospiza fortis | reverse complement strand
TCCAGGGATGGTGACTCCAACACCTCCTGAGCAGCCCACTCCAGTGTCTGATCACCCTTCCTGTGAAGAAATTCTTCCTAATATCCAACCTGAGCCTCCCCTGGTGCAACTTAAGGTTAAGGTTGTGTCCTCTTGTCCTATCACTTGTTACCTGGGAGAAGAGCCTGACCTCCCACCTGGCTACACCCTCCTTTCAAGCAGTTGTAGACAGTGATAAGGTCACCCCTGAGATGCTGCAAAGTCTTGGTCTAGTGTTTCAAACCGCTGTGGTTTTTTTGTTTTGAACTTTTAGCCAGTAATAGGAATGTTTGTATTAATATTTGGCCACTCCGCATTTCTTTATTTCACGCTAATTTGTGAAACTCAACATAGCTGCCTTTCTCTGTTGCTATCTATATGCTTTCTTCACTCTGATGATTTGAATCCATTACTTTCTTATATAATTTCCTTTACTTTTCCACTTCTGGACTGTCTTCCATTTTTTTTCTCACCAGCTTGTGATACAAGGCTATAAGACTGTTTTAAAACTTCATGCCTTGTTACTGTAAAAGATAAAAGCATGGAAAATTCCTGTATGGCTATTAAAGCTGCTTCATACAGGATAATTTTTTTTGACTGTTTGCACTGAAACATTTCTCAAAGATTAAATTCACTTAGGAGAAAAGTATTCAGCCTGTTAGATTCATTTTGTATGCATATTTATTCCATCACAGGCAGTATTAAATAATCTATTCAAGCAGATGACCCTGCCTGAGCAGGGAGGAAGTTGAACAAGATGAGCTCCAGAAGTCCCTTCCAGCCTCAACCATTCTGTTTTTCAGTGAGAACAGAGTTTCATCAAGTTTTATGCAGCACTGTTTATCTGATTATTGATCTTACCTTTATGGTAACTTCTCCTTTAGGCTGTGGAAATTGCAGCAAGCCACAGTGGAGACAGCAGTGATGAGCTGAAGAAAGGAAAGATGAAGGCTTTCCTCTCCTTGGCTCGTTTCTCTGATAATCAGTACCAGCGAATTGAGAATTACATGAAATCCTCAGAGTTTGAAAATAAGCAGGCCTTGCTGAAGAAGGCCAAGGAGGAGGTTGGTCTCATCAGGGAGCGTAGGGTTCAGACCAACAGGTGAGCATTAAATGGAGACTGGATACTCTGGAGCTGTCACAGGCTCCAGCTCAACTCTCTGGGCACCAGCTGCAGCGTGGGTCACATCCCTACAGCTGCACTTTCCCTTCTCCACGAACCCGTGGCCAGATCCACAGTGCTTGTTGTGAATGGTTTCTGAACTGTGCCTGGACATGGTCCAGGTGTGTGCTGGATAGTGTGGGCCAAAACTAAGCCAGGGACACAGTGTGGCTGATCATGGCCTGGAATTCATGTGTATTTCCTGGATCTGTTCAGTTTATTTGACATTCGGCATTTTTCTCTCTTTCACATTGAGTGAGAGAGTAGAATTAAATTTAATACAGAATTCTTAAAGATTTAGTAAGAGCAACTGCAAGTGAGCAGAAAAGGATGAACTTCAGCTGCTGGAAACTGAAGTCATTACACAAATGATCTGTACTGGATATTCACATTTATACCAATATTGAGATTAAATCAAGAAGACAGAAGACAGGAAGTTTACTTACAGCAGTGGGTCTGTGTGCACATACAGCTAGGGAGTAGCTCCCACAATACAGTTTCTTAGTTGTTTATTTTACTGTGCTTGTACATACAAATCAACTTTAAAAATGTTAAATTAATAAGTGAGAGACATAGGGAATGCCTTGCTGTAAGTTGATTAAGAAATAATTTGTTGTTTAAACATGACATCTGTTCATGTAGATACACAGTGAAGGTTCAGCGAGAACTTGAGCTGGATGAAGGGGCAATACAAGCCCTGACCGAGGACCGTAAACGCTTCTTGTGTAAAGCAGTGGAGAACTACATCAGCTGTTTACTAAGTGGAGAAGAACATGATATGTGGATATTCCGACTCTGTTCCCTCTGGCTTGAAAATTCTGGAGTTGACAGAGTCAATGAAATGATGAAGGTATATGTTTGCTCCATTTTTTTTCCTAATGCTTTGGCAAATAAATATCCATATTCTTCTTCTCTTGTATTTCTAGAAGATGAATTATGTAGCTCCTTAACATTTCCTAAAAACTTTCTTTTTTCAGTTGTCATTGCTTATCAATTAGTTATTCACCAGTGAGGCCTGTAATTCTCAATGCATTTAATTTAACTTTAATTAGCATTTTAATTTGACACGTCTGTATGATTAAGCATATCTCATGATCGTTTACTGTGGTCCCCTTGTTCTTCACATACCTTGGAATCTACCCATCTTCAACGTCCATAGGTACATTATTCTTGTTTATATTATATATACTTTCAGGTGAAAAGCCATGAAAGGTAGATGGAAATAGTACTCCTATGAAGGACTTGCAACATTTAGGAGGCATGGGCCAAGATGATATGATACTCACTGAATTGCTGCTTGATCAGATAGGCCATGATAATTCTTAATTTTAAATTATTATTATTATTATTGTTGTTGTTGTTGTTGTTGTTGCAATTTTTTTAGTACAGCTAGTTTAGTTTAGTACAGCTCTCTAACTGAGTTTTCTCTCCTGCAGCAAAATGCACAGAAGATCCCTTCATACAAGTTCTTGCCTCTGATGTACCAGCTGGCTGCTCGAATGGGAACTAAGATGATGGGTGGTCTAGGATTTCATGAAGTTCTGAATAATGTAATTTTTGCTTTTCTTATCTAAAGATACCTTGACTGGCTTGGTAGTGCCTACTTCTAAACAATATCCACCTTCCTCTGAGCAGTTACAGCCAGACAAGTTACATGGGTGATAAGGGTGTATTAAAAATGAGTGATGCCAAATCAATATGTTGGGGGAAGAGGACTGGGGACTTCTTTAATTTCTTAACTTAAAAAATCAACTTTATTGATTTTCTTGTAATATAAGAGTAGTTTTATGCAGTTATAGAAATGTACTTTTAATGTTTTTTCAGTTGTGGAAAAGTATTGCCTTTTATTTCATCTTAGGAACCTTAGAAGTTCAAAAGAAATAATAATGTTAATTAAGTATTGTTTTTTTTCTCTTCTGTACTGTTTTCAATAATGGGATCTTTTTCTTTTGTTGGCAGCTATTGTCTCGAATTTCACTGGATCATCCACATCATACTTTGTTTATAATATTAGCTTTGGCTAATGCTAACAAAGATGAACTCCTCACGAAACCAGATGCAATAAGAAGAAACAAGTTAATTAAAAATGCACCAAAAGAGATCTCCCAGCTTGATGTGGTGACTACAAAAACTTCTATTCTATTAATCACATTCAATCATTTAATTTTGTTAAAAAATGAAAAAACCCAAAACATGTAGAGGGGTGTTTTAGTATAGAGCTCATTAGCAGACTTTTGTTAAGAAGCAGTAGGAGGGAAACAGTACTTTTAATAATTAAAAAACCCCTTTTGTGCATACATAGGTAAGTATTATTGAAAGTAATCATTACAGGTTGAGCAAAATACAGTTAACATTTTGTGCCACAAATAGCCCTGATTATTGCAGACTCTTGTGATAAAAGTCCCTGATGTGTCATTCTGTAAAAGGCATTATAGATGCAAAAAAGACTTGAGTGGCTTTATTGTTGAAAGTACATACTGAATTGGATATTTTTTTCTGCTTTGAGTGGTAACATGTTCCATCTAAGCAGTTTGCCTTGTGCACTATATCTTTTGGTCCTTGATATGTTGAAAGCCATGCTGATAGGTACTACTGAACTGTGGTTTCATGATAATGTTGGTTTTGCTTAATTTTTGTTTAACCCGTCTTTGGAATCATCCCACATCTAAAGTGTTGCCCCTTCTTTCCCCCATCACTGTAGGCCAGACATGGTTGGTTGTCATTGTCCTCCTACCCCCCACACTGATACATTTTTTCACCACACTTTTATGTGGCTTCTTTCTCTCACATCTGTAGTTCTTTTGTGATTCCTCCCCTTAGGATTGGAATTATGCTTAAGTAAGTCTCTCAGAGCCAGACACAGAAGGAATGCATGGACAGTTTTCTGTCTTTTGCATACAAGATTTTTTTCTTCAGCTGGGAGGAAATAACAGAAGCAGACAGATGGTGGAAGAACATCTAAAAACCTGTCTGTCCTTTTTTCTGAAGAACTTTTGCATGTCTTTTGTGCTTTGCCTGGACAGGTTTGCTCCCTCTCCGTTGCCAATAATATTTTACATTACTCATTGTCTCAGATCAGACAGCACAGAATTTTTTCTTAAAATTATTTCAGGTGATCTCACAAAGGTCTGTCCATTGCTGCAGTTTGCTCTGTTTTCATAGGACATATCTCAATTGTACTTAATTGAGTGCGTGTTATGATGCATCTTTAATATTAAAAAATACAGTGGACAAGATCTGATGTTTGTTTTCCTTGGATTTTTTTAGGACAGAATGGAAGCTGCCAGGACAATAATGAATATTGTAAGGAAAAGAAGAGCTCCTATGGTTAGAGACATGGAAGCACTTTGTGATGCTTACATCACATTAGCAAATTTAGATTGTACTCAGTGGAAATCTGAAAGAAGTAAGTCTTAGGAAAACTGGGTTTTGTTTTAATAATGAAGATAGGTTTTATTTTCCCAGATTAAAAAGTGTATTTCTAAATGCTGATATTTAGTTAAAAGAGGAAATAGCATTGTGTCCTATTTTTGATAGATACAGAATATAGTCTGGATTAAAAGTCATAGTAATTACTTGCACTGTAGGGCTCAGACCCTTAGTATGACACTCCAAAAATCACTAGCTGTCCTATGGTCATCTTCATGAGTAAAAGTATGCAGTGAAGTTTTGGGTCCCAAAAGCAATATAAGCTGGGTTTTGTCAGTTCAGGTGTATTTCATAGCTCTGAATTTAAAAATAATAATGCCTCTTAATTACAGAAGGAATAAGTATTCCAGCTGACCAGCCAATCATTAAACTGAAGAACTTGGAGGATGTTGCTGTTCCCACCATGGAAATTAAGGTGACTGAAGTTGGAAAAATATACACTATAATCCCATCATCATAGAACCATCTTCAGGCTTTTGTAATGGCAGTCATCTCTTCATCCAATTCCCATGGTCTTTACAGGTCCACCTATGGGGATACTTCCTTGTCAGGTGGGAGGTGCAGGCTGAGATGGTTTCCTTAGAAGACCATGATCCCAGGCACTATGTGTGCTGGATAGTGGTTTATTGTACAAAGAGAGTTTGCCACTGTTACCTCTGAGTAGTCTCTCATTATTAAAAGGGATATCATAGTGAGCTCCCTAACTCAGCCAGGGGATTTGGGAGTGGGAATCTCCTGTGCTGTAGCTGCTAGCTCAGAGTTTCAGGGAGGCAACTGAATGTCACAGAAGGTGTGAGAATTAATAGCGTGCCTTTTCTGCTGTTCCTGTGCTTTCACCATTCAGTAATGGGCAATGATCCATTCCCATTGGCTGGATGGGTGCACAGGCACTCCCCATTTGATACCACACACTCCAGCTGGGAAACTGCAGTTTCAGGAGTGTAGAGTTGCTTTTTTGACCAGCATATAAGTTTAAATGTTGCAAGGTCAGAATTCCTTGTGTTGAAATCCCTCGGGCTATGTCTCTAAAGCTGAATAAGTCAAGGGACTGTTTTAAGGTATTTGACTTCAGAAACCAGAAGTTGCCACCCAGGTTAAATATCATCTGTTTGTAGGGCTCCAGTTGGCCCCAGGTGTTGCTCCTTTGTACAACTGGATCATTCTTTTCTTTGCCTTTCTTCACCTCCAGTACAGACTGACTGAAATGGCTGCAGCTCTGTGCTGTAGCCTCCTGGGGCAGTATTCCTCTGGAGCATGAGGATACAGGGGGTGGCTGAGGTATAGATCCTGTACCCTGCAGCAGGTTTGGGATTGTAGATTTGGTCCTTAGATTAGTCTAAGGCTAATGCTCCCCAGCTATATGTGAGCAGTTTCTTGGGACAGTGCTAGCTGGGACATTGTGTCACAGCTTGTTTAGTGGAAGTCTGCAGTACCACGTCCCCTCTGCCAATGAGGTGAACAAGGAGGAATAAAAAAAAAAATCCTTTGCTCAGCATATTTTCATAGCCTTTGTGGTATTATCTTTGTAGGTGATGGAGTGCTCATACTAATATTTAGCATATAGTCTGCTAATGAGGTTTGCAAAGAACTTATTACTGCTTTGTCTGAGTGAAATGGAGGTAATATTTACATTCATTTTAATGTATTTTTAATTTCAGGTGGATCCCACAGGACAATATGAAAATTTGGTGACAATAAGTTCATTCAAGCGAGAATTTCGTTTAGCAGGAGGCATAAATCTGCCTAAAATAATAGATTGTGTAGGATCAGATGGTAAAGAAAGGAGACAGCTGGTTAAGGTGGGTTCTGTCAGATGTAATGATATCTCAGAGACTCAGCATGCTGGAAGTTTTTTTTTAAGTTCTTCTGTCAGTTTTCTCATGTATCATTTCTGTACCATGAGCAGACTTCTCACACTTCACTGTCAGTTTCCTTAGTTGAGGAATGCTTTAATAAACGAAATTGTGAAGTATTAATAAGTAATATAATATAAATAATAAGTAATTATATTAAATATGTTTGTAATTATTTTTTCAGCAGTGCATGTAATTAATATCTAGTAGCTTACCTGACAACTACCAGACTTGCCTGGTCATGTCTCAGCTGGTGACCTGAAGTGTTCTGTAAATAAGAACCATCAACATACTGTGTTAAATACCTCCTTTCGTCTTCCACATATAAAAATGTATTTGCAATTCAGAGACAGTCAAAAGCATGCACATAGAAGTAAAGATCTCTAAAAAACTTTATTTCTTCTTAGACTCAGCTAATTTCATTCTCTCTTTGAACACAAACATTGGGCAGTTGCTGGGAGAATTCTGTTTTGCTGCTAAGTATGGGTTAGTTTTGAAAGCTTTAAAGAGAATCACTAGATCTGCATCCAGCAATCAAAACTGCAGTGCCAACTGATGCTGCTTCACCTGTGTGCTGGCTTGCTAAATAATGGTGAATCAAATACCTGTTTTTAAAAAGAGAACCATAAGACATTTAGGTTGATAGAAACCTGAATCAAATAACATCTGTCCCAAAAAAAAAGGGTGATGATTTAAGTTAATGATTGTTCTGTTTAAGCAGCTGAGCACTAACAGAAAACCAAATACAGACCAAAAAAGCAACTGTTAATTACATTTAATTGCAAGTGACTGTTGTGGAAAAGTAACTTGTGTTTTGTGCAATTTTTAAAATAATTTTTTTACTTGCTGAGCAAGAAATTGATGCTGAGAAGTGTTTTTCAACTGCTTTTTCTGTTGATGCTGAAGGGGCGTGATGACCTGAGACAAGATGCTGTCATGCAACAAGTTTTCCAGATGTGCAATACATTGCTCCAGCAAAACACTGAAACAAGAAAGAGGAAATTAAATATCCGAAGATACAAGGTAACCCCGAACACTAAATTTTCTCTGTGGCAGCAGAGAAATAAAGCATATTTCCCTCTTCTCTTCTTTTTAACCCAAATGCAATATAAAAGGATTTTTATTTATGGGCTATTAAAATAGTCACTGTGCCTTCAGGTATGGAATAAATAATATATTTATTACAATTTAATTTTTTTCAAATCATTAAAATAAATTTATTGATGCCTAATATATATTTAAATACTCTTCAAAGATTTCTTTATATGAACTTTTAATTGAAAAGAAATTAGGTAATACACTGTCATTAAACTGTAAATTGCTAGTCATTAAACTTGAACATACAAGTTTGTTTATGAATTCTCATTTATTTGCCTTGTGATATTCCTTAATTAATAATTAATTCTAGTCTTGCAACATTCCTTACAAATAAATTCAGAAGTCCCATCTAGGGTCTTTCATGCAGAATTTGAACTGTATTTTTTTGGAATTGGGAATATAATTCCAAATCTTAATTGGAATCAGAACTGGGAATAGGAATTGGAATTGGGAGTAAGAATTGCAATAAATTCTTATTGTGAATGAAGAAAGTGTATTTAAACAGGAACTTTTGCTTCCTCCTTTTATGTACTTGGCATTATAATAATAGCTGTGAAGGTGACCTCTAAATAAGTACTCTCAAAATATAAGCTCTTCTCTTTGACAAATGAGAAATGTGCATCTCTAAAGGTGCTTGTCTGTCTTGCTAGTGTGGTTTTAAGAATTCTCAGGTGGAGTTAAAGTCACTTTTTTTGAAAAATTTTCAAGTAGGACTCAGGTTTCTATGTGTGTAAAAATGAGTGACAGCAGGGAAAAATAGAATGGGTGAGAATAGAATTGTGACATATAGAGACTTTCACAAGAAAAGAAAATTGAAGGAAACAGGCAGTAGGTAATCATTACATGTCTAGTGGAGGGTTCACTGGGCTAGGAAAAAATTGCAATTATTAGGTGAAAACATTTGTGTGGATTTTTATATATGTATATGTGTGTATTTAGAAGATATACTGAGGTGTCAGCTGCATGGTTTGACCTTCTTTGTCTTTTTAAACAAACAGAAATGTGCACCCGTGCTCTGCAGAGTGTGTGTTCATAGTTGAGTGTGTTTAGCCTTCCCCCATGTATAATCTCCCCTCTGTGGTTTTGCTTTTCCAGGTGGTTCCCCTTTCCCAGAGAAGTGGAGTTCTGGAGTGGTGCTCAGGAACAACTCCCATTGGAGAGTTCCTTGTGAATGCTGAAGAAGGAGCTCACAAGAGATACAGGCCAAAGGATTACTCCAGTTATCAATGTCATAAAATAATTCTGGTGAGTCCAAAAAACTTAAAAAAACAAAACAAAACAAAAGCTGACTCATAATATTTACTGGGGGGGGAGGGGGTGGAATTTACAGAGAACTATGTACTATACCTTTGGTACATCTAATAATGACTATGACCAGTGGCATGGAATGGATAGACATTCAAACTTTCAGTTCAGTTCCACAGATCATAAGTTTATGATTTAAAATTTATGATCATAAGTTTATGGTAAGTTTCCTCACCGTAAGTTTACAAAATTGCAGTCAAGTATACCTGTTACTTTATATACCCATGATTGTGCAAGAATCTATTTCCTTTCAAATTGCTGTAGTAGTAACAGGATAAAAGTGTATTTTTATGCTTGGTGGAGCATTTGCATGGGAATGCGTGAGAATGACTTTCTCACAGTGACATGAGGCCATCAGATAAGCAGAGGTGCCAGAAGAGTGCAAAGAAAGGGTCTCCCAACAAGATCCATTTACCTGCACATGCCTATAAAATACATGCATCTGCTGCATCAAGGAAATAGGAGTGGTTTTTCCCATGTTTTTTAGCCTCCGAGTTGTGTATAAAAATAGAATTGTTTAGTAAGACAAGTAGTTAGGGTCATTAATAATTGCTGCCGAAAAAGGACAATAATTCTTAGCTCAGAAAGAGAAAGAAGTGATAACAGCATTTGATGGAAGGGAGGTGAGGGGAAAGGAAGAAAGATTTCATTTCCTTCTGAAGCAGTTGGTCATGGGTAAAACGTTTCTTATGTGTTTAAAGGATGCCCAGAAGAAACATTCAGAAGAGAAATACAGAATCTTCATGGAAGTCTGTGAGAATTTTCAACCAGTGTTCCGGTATTTCTGCATGGAGAAATTCCTGGACCCAGCTGTGTGGTTTGAAAAGCGATTGGCATACACTCGCAGTGTGGCTACATCTTCTATAGGTATTGGATTAATTACAGTGGCTTTTTAGGTTACACAACCTAAGAGTTTCTACCATTTCATACATAGTGGCTGTCCTGCTTTTGTCACATGTCAAAAAATGCATAGTAGGGGGCAAAAAAGGCCAGCAAGAACATCAGCATTATTTTGTAATTAAGATTTCTGATTTGTTCCTCCACACCCCTGTTTTTGCTGCAGAAGGAGTAATGAAATTCTGTGTTTCTTTGTTTATATAGTGGTTTGTTTTCTTAGATTCTGGTAGTTTGGGTTTTTAACCTGACTTTATTTTTGTTGTTTGGGTTTAAAATGTATTCATTTCGCATGTAGCCTCTGATGCTTTAGCTGAATTGGAAAGCTCATTCTTTTGCTGTCTTTGTACTGGCATTATTTTCCATGGCTGAAATGGTTATTTAAGCTTGGTTATTAAGCCTTTGTTTTCCCTGTCATAATAAAGAAAAAGAAGTACTTAAATGTAAGTACTGTGGATTTTTTTCTGGATGACTCAGTTCCGTACTGAGTCTCTGGAAGACTTTTGTTAGTAGATTTTAGACATTACAGTAGATCCCATTTTAGACAGTAACATGTTTGTGCATGCCCTTTTTACTGAAAAAAAAAAAAGTAAATCTGCAGTTTAGTACAATTCAGATGAAAGATTTTTGTAGGAAATACTACTGCTGTCCACATCCATCAGCTAATAAAAACAGTAAAAGGTGTAAATTGCAATAAGGGAAATGTAGTTTGGAGTTTTTCTACATTTAAGGACAGTAAAGCACTGAAATAGGCTTACATGAAAGATCTTACAATTTGGATCACTGGAGATTTTTAAAACTGACTTAGACAACAGTTGTTTTGTTGGGGGGGTTGCTAATGTTAGTAATAACAAAAAACCTGATTTTATTATGCACTTGGCTTTTAATTTTTAAAAGATGCAATATTATTTGATGATCTTTGATCTACAAGTAGAAATGGGGAAGAAATCTGTGGAGCAGATAAAACAAAGCACATCTGTGTGAGAATAAACTTTTTGCAATTTCATTCGGTCACCATTTTCTTTTTGGATTTGTGGAACGGTATTTGCTCTCTCTCTAGTCAACACTATATGTGGGAGAAGAAATATTCTCACAGTAATCTTTCTTAAGCTTTCTGTGGTTTTTTTGACATAGTTTCAGCACTTATATTTTTGTTTCAGTTGGCTACATTCTTGGACTTGGAGACAGACATGTTCAGAATATCTTGATAGATGAACAAACAGCAGAACTGGTGCATATAGATCTTGGTAAGTAGGACATCAGGAGAACCTTTTTCTTTACTTAACTTTTTTTAAAAAAAAAGTTTTTTAAAAAAACCACTTTTATTTTCCTTTCATTTAGGGGTTGCTTTTGAGCAAGGCAAAATCCTTCCCACACCAGAGACTGTTCCATTTAGGTTAACCAGGGACATTGTGGATGGAATGGGCATCACTGGCGTGGAAGGGGTCTTCAGGAGGTGAGTGCTCCTGAACTGCACAGGGATGAGGAGGCAGCAGAGTACTTCCAGCTTTGTCATTGTCACATGTTAAATAGTTCTGATGCTTGAGAGGGGACTCAGATTTCTGCTGGTAACACCCAAACCTAAATACTGACCTTTAACTCCTATGCTTGTATTTATATAACCAGCTGCAAGCTCATTTTTGTTGCTCAGTGTTTCGTACTGTTCACTTGCCAATGGGTTAATGTCACCCTCTTGTGGAAGTTAGGGGGGGCTCAGTGTTTCCAAAGGCTCCACAGCTAAGTGTTGATTCAGAATGATTTTTTTTTCCTTTAGAACTGTGCATTTCTTTCAGAGCTATACTATATAACTAGAGCTGTGAAATGTCTTTGAACCAATTTGTTTTGACTCTAATTTCTGTTTAGTTTTATGTATGTAATTTGGAGTATTTTTTCCCTTTTGGATCATATATTTTATATTACTTTGTAAGTGCAAAATTTAAATCCCATAATAGATCTGGACTGCAAAACAGAAGAATCCCAAACACGTTTCAGTCAACCTCCATCCTATCTTCTGTGAATGACCCAAGGGATTCCTAAATAGCAGGACATTTCTCATTCCAGACTTGGATGATGTTTGTGAAGTAATGCTTGCAATCCCCAAATTTCATGTCTTTAAAAAAGCACACAGTGTAGGTGTTGTCTTTCTAAGGCAGCAATTAAGGTCAATAAGTAGTTCCTAGTACACCTTTGTCCCATGAAGGAGCAGTCACTGCCAGTTCTAGTCTAAAAACGATGCTGTCAAACTCACAGTTTGGTGTTAAGTCTGAAACCATGATACAGAAAAACCTGACTTGTTGGGCTCCAGCTGAAGTAAATAAGAATATCAAAGGGACTGATGCAGATGCTGTTTCTGCCTCAGCCACCCTGATTTGTACTTAACAGGTCAGGTGGCAGTGGTAAACAGGCCCTTGGCTCTGAATGTGTTCAGTTAACTTTGGTGTGTGTGCTCATCCTGATGCAGACAGATCCCAATCCCTGTTTCACGGGAGTACCTTTCCCATAGGATAGTTTGGCATTCCTTCCAGGAGCTTAGTTTGCTTGAAAGTGAACGCAGGTAACCACTTCTGTACCTAAATTCATTTGGAAGATTTCAGAACTTACTTACAGTCTGGCTACTGGATCTGCTCATTCATGGAAAACAGCCCTACCAAGATTCTCCAATTCCAGAGCACTCCAGTACATGTTTTCATCCAGCCAAGCAATGCTGCCATCGTGGCACACCCTAATAGGCAGTGTTAACTCAGTGGTTAATCCTGCATATCAAAATATTTCAGACAGTGAAACAGGTCATCCCTTTCCACAGAGAAATAATAATCAGTGAACTACACAGTCTTCTCTTGGTTTTACATGTCTAAATTTCTCTTTTTTTTCCCCCAGGTGAAATATCAGAGAGGTTACTCCTATGTTAAAAATTACACTTTAAGTAGAGCACAAATATACATTATTTAAATCACAAAAATACCATTTTATTTTACCAAAATAACCTAAAATTCTGTAAAATATTTTCTAGATGCTGTGAGAAAACAATGGCTGTTATGAGAAATTCTCAAGAAGCTTTGTTGACTATTGTAGAGGTAAGCATTTTTTCATGCCTTTGGATAGTAACCTGCCAGAATGTCTTCAGTTTCTTGTCTTTGTATGCATCACTGCACCAAGTACACTGCACCAAGTATTTAGGGTGTTTTGTACTGAATTAGAACATAGTGGTGTTTGTCAGATTTGTTAATTCATGTAATCTTTGATAAAGTTGTAGCCAGTTTGCCTTTTCTATGGAAACTGTTTCCTTCAGGCAGTTCTCCCTCTTGAACATCTACATGCTTCTAGCCATAGTGCAACATTCCCAGCAGGAGTAATACTGATTCAGTTAAATCCTCTTTGCATAAGTCACAAAGAAGAGAATGAAACTGATTTTTGAAAGGAGGTTATACTGTGCATTAAAAGCTAATAATTCTGTTTAGTGCCTAGCAGTGTATTAAAAAATTCACTGCTGAGGTGGGACTGATAGCAAAACTTTGTGAAGTAGGAACCACACAAATACCTGCAAGTGTTCAGAAGCAGTTTTGTTGGGTAATTTACTAACCAATTTAGGCCAATTCTATTGATTAAAAAAAATAAAACCAAACCAAAACACTTACCCTCCTAATATTGTGGTTAGTGTGAGCATTTCCAACAGTGCTAGGGTACTGAACTAGCTGTAATTAACAGTTGAAATTAAAAAGAGGTTTATTTACTCTGTAGGTGCTGCTCTACGATCCTCTTTTCGACTGGACCATGAACCCTTTGAAAGCTTTGTATTTGCAGCAGAGGCCAGAGGATGAGTCTGACATGAGCTCTACACTTGGTACTGATCCACAAGAACCTAAAAGAAAAGCCAGGTGCAAGATTTTTCTTACCCTCCTCTTGCTGCACTGTTGCCTTGCTTTATGGTTTTCTCACTGGATGTTGTTCATGTTGTTCAGGATCCATACCTAGAGCACCTCTTTTTCTTTTTTTATTCTGCCAGCAGTGATGACCAGAGTTTTAACAAGGTGGCTGAGCGTGTTCTGATGAGACTTCAGGAGAAGCTGAAAGGTGTTGAGGAGGGAACAGTGCTCAGTGTGGGAGGGCAGGTGAACCTCCTCATCCAACAGGCCATGGACCCTAAAAATCTGAGCCGTCTCTTTCCCGGATGGAAACCCTGGGTGTGACTTGGAAGGATCCAGCACGCTTTTAGAAGAAACTTAATTTTTTTGCACCAAGCATTCTAACATTTCAAACTGGTATCTCACAAAATTTATATCAAGAGCAACCATGATGCCTTATCCATATTAGCATTTGGTGGATGGTTTGGGGTTTTTTTCAATAACCTGTTACTGAGAAACATTTTTTATTCTGCTTAGGTTCATCCTACAGTGTAAACCACCAAGCACTGCTTTGATGTTCCTTGTGACCCACAAGGACTTTGCTTGGGCAGACTGTTGTGTTCTTAAAACACAGGATTCATCACTGCTGTGTATCTGCTAAAATGCAGGACTCCTATATCTGGCAGTGGTAACATGACTGTGTAGAATGGATGATCCAAAAACCAGGGTTCATGATGTAACCACCTAAACTACATGTCCAAAAGGGTGTTATACTTTCATTTCACAGTGAAAGAAAAGAAAACCAGAGAACCTCATGTGTAATGAATCCAGGGGTTTTGGGGTTGGGGTTTTTTAAGCTTAGTTAAATGGACACTTGTGTATATAAATGACAACTTTAGGTCAAATAAAATATGCTGCTTTTTTTTTTCCTGTTGTAAATTAAATTATGCTGGTACTTTATATTACTCTAATAGTATAAAACAATAAAAAATATTTAGCTTTTGTTGCTCTGCCTTCCTTGACAAGACACATTGACCATACATTGAAACTAAGCGTATTGGAAATGCCTGTAAAAAAAACCAGTCACTGTATCTGCAGTAAACATCTCTCAGAAACACTGAAGTTGTATTCTGAGCACAAAAATCTCATTCTGACTGCATGTGGTTTTACAGAAGACATTGCTCCTTCTTAAAAGTAAAAAAATCAGGTAGTCAGTGAATATGGATAATCAGAGAATCCATTCAAATAATGATCTAACTTGCATAGTTAATCAATCATCCCAAACCATCTTTATATTTCAAAATAGGAATAAAGGTTGGTATACCCTTACATTATCTTAGTTTACATTTCACCCAATATTGTTTTTACAGCAGTATAAATTAAGAACTTCTGTTCCAATCAGCATTTAATGAGTTTTTATTTGTACAGCATTCCCATAACTTTTATGCTATAAAGATATTGTCTGTATGGCAAAATGAGTCTTCCGTAGTGTGTTTTCATGCAGCTGACATAAATTTCTGTTGATCCTTGTAACCAAAAGTGCATCCTGGCTTTTTTTGTGGGGAGGAAATACTGTCCAATGATCTGTTTGTTCTCTGAAAATTAAAGTAACTGACAGAGCCCATGCTCTTTATGTGAAACTTAAAGGACACTTAGGAAAGGGAGAAACGTCCTGTCAAGCAATGGCAGGTAGGAAATGACTAAACAAAAAGTCCTTAAAGTATTTTTGTTCACCAGAGACTGTCCTGGGCTGGATCTACAATGTTACTGTATTCCATATCTGTTTGCACCCAAAAATTCTTACTGTCTCATATTAATCGTGGTAGTATTTTTGTACATTATATCCTCAGTAAAGGGAGAGCAGAACTTGCTTTTCTGTGATTTTTTTTTCCATCTAGATACAGATCTTTTAGATTCTCATCAGTTGTTAACTCTTCCATACAAACCCAGCTTTTACCTCCACATACATGTTCCCCATACTACCTCTGTCTGTGGTAGGGAGTCCTTGATATTTCCCATGGAGATAGATTCTGATTTCTAGAAGACCAAATGTTTAGCTGTAGGTGTTTCTCAAGGCACTGCAGAGAAAACAGTGGCTTTGGAAACTCTATCCAAAAAGTGGTCCATACAGAGTTCAGACTATATAAAATAAACAACTAGTAAGGCATTTGTACTGCTCATGACTCACCTGGAATGTCCAACCACCTTCCAGTCATTGTACCCCTGAGCTCACCTTTGCCTGGACACTACTGTTGGACTTGGGCCCATCAAGCCAAAGGAAAACCTGAAATTACATAGTTGTACAATAGCTGAAGCTTGTGGTGTGCATATTCTTCAGCATACCTTCCCAAGCCACTGTGCTTTTAACCTAATTTAACTTCATACATTTTATCAACACAACCAGTCATTGTTAGACAGAGGGTTACATTTTTTCTTCAAGTCTCCAGCCCTGCTTCCAAGCCCTTAAACATGCCATGGAAGTTCTGGATGTCACTTATCAATAATCAAGATGCTTTGCCTAAATGAGTGCCTCTCATGGGCAGCTCCCAAAACAAATGTTTTTATGGAGGAGAGACTCTTGGAGTGCCCTGACCTGTGTTCAGGCAGCTGGCACGTCAGGACTAGACCAGTGCTCCTTGGTTAAGATTTTCATTCCACAAAGTTTGCCAAGATGCCTGAAATAGCTCACACGTTATGTAAGCCTTTAATTGGAAAGCAACATCACCTTACTCAAAAACTAAAAGTCAGTTACTCTAATCAGACATAAAAAAGGAAGCAATGTCTAACCAACCTTGCTTAGTATCTCTGTCTTCACATTGGTTTGCATTTCCTTTTCCTACCAGACTCCCTGCACCCACAGCCCAGTGGATGTAAACACTGTTGAGCCAAACCCCAGGCAGTGCTATCCACTGTCCCTTTTGCACCGTTTCTGAAACGAGCTCTCTGACAAACCAAAGCTGAGAAAAAGCCAAGTGGTGCTGCCTGAAGCTGAGCCCATAAAGTGGGTGATGGCTGAGCAGTGTGGGGCATTGGGGGTCCAGCTTGCTTGACCCATGGCCCTCGGGCTCCCTCACCCCTTTGTAATTTAGCAATAAAGGCAAAGACTTCAGTTAAGCAAAATCCCAGGTGAATTCCATGGTTCTTTAGGGCTTAGGGCTGATGCTGCAGACAAGCCCTGTGGTTTGGCTTCATCTTCCCTAAAAGCAATACTGACTGTGACATCCCCTCACAACATCCTGTCCTGAGGAACTTGTATGTTGTGAACTGCCAGAAGTAAAGCAAACAGCCTGGGACAGAGAGAGAACAATCACAGTTCAGAAGGGATTACTTTGCAGGCTAAATGTATTTAAGTAAATGTTACTGAAACAGGTTAAAGATTAAAAAATCCTGATAATAAGAGCTAAAAATAAAGGATCCGTTTGTAACAACTATTTCAGCTTTTAGTATAAAGTTTGAGCATTAATTCAGCAATCTACTGTGCAGAAGCCTTGTGCTGTGCTCTGAAGTAATGTATTCTGAAAAATTAAATTATTGTAAATTCATTTTGAGCAGGACATTGACATTTATAAACAGCAGAGTCCACTATAAAAGCAGCTGACGAACTGACATTTGCTTTTTCAGTCAGGCAGTGTTTGTTTAGTCAGTTTTTCTGCTGAAATTACAACTCCACATCACAATGGAGTAGAGAAGATATAAACAAATACTAGAAAAATGACCACTTAGTCTTTGTATCCATTGAATAAAGGTCTGTCTCAGAGAAAAAGTGAACTTACTGGGGTTACATCTGGTCCTGATATGAAATCTGCTTCTCCTTCTTGAAAGGGAGTAAAAGCCTCTGTTCCACAGAAGTTATGGTGTGAATACGGATCATATTGTGACTTAATAAACTGGAAGTCTAAACAAGAGTGGAAACAAAAGTAAATATATAATGTACATCTTTAAAATGACACTATACATATACCTGCTACAAATCCTTATAACACTAACTTAAAACTTTAAAACAACCAAATAAAATCCAAGCTAGAGACAGTTGTATTTGTGCTGCAGAAATGGAGATATAAGCAAATTCAATTTCCTTAAGGTGGCTCATCTAACAAAGTAGTTTCTGTAATTATGAGACATATCTGATAATCAATGCTCTGGGGTTTGAGTCTTTTTTTTTTATACTTAATATTTTCCACTTCATATTGTTCCATAGTTTAAAGTGAAAAATTATTCCTCACAAAAAAAGTTTGTTTGCAGATTTTTTTCTAGACAACAGCGAGTCCTAAATCACCTCAAACAATTTTAATCATCTCAGTGTAAAGGAAAGGAGAATTTGGGTCTTTATATGATTTTGTTTTGGTTTTTAGACTTGCCTCACAACCTTAATCAGTTTATTATGTTAACACACCTATGCATTGCATAATGCATAAGTAGATCAAACACACTAAGAGCCCTTTGGCTATGTCAAAACACAGAAACTGATGCCCTATCAGCACACAGCTGTCCTACCAGTGTAATTAAAACCAGTTTGAAATCAATTTATTTAGGTCTGTGAAAAGCACTGTGGGTGCAAACCTCCATGTGACACACATGTCATTATAATTATCTCTTCACTGTTCCCCTTAATTCGGTGATTTACACACAAGGTCTTGTAAAGCACTGACAATACATGAGAGATTGTGTTAAGGCAGACATTATGTACAGAAAGATGAACACAAACCTTTGAGCCTCTGCTCCTCCTCAGGATATGCAACAATTACTTCAAGCAAAAGTGTCCTGTCATCATTCAGCTCCAAATTACCAGCTTTACTTTATGTAAAACATGTCAGTCAGCTTGTGGGCTCCCTGTTCTTCTCAACCACTTTCCTTCTCACTCCTACACTATTTTCTGAGTCTTTGTTCTAATGGTTATAAAGTACAATTTTTTTTTTTAAATTTCCAAAGCCCTTACTGAATGTGGCTCTCAGGCTGTCCCTCCCCTGCTTCATTCATTGTTTTCTGTTTTCATTAAAGCATCTGCATTACAGTTGTAGCTGAGGGGTCTTTTTATACCTTGTTGCTATGAAAGAACTACTCATCTCTTAATTTTAGGCATGCTTGAAGCTTTTAAAGTTAAATAATGCTTTAAGAATTTGCATGTCTACAAAACGATTTTAAGAAACTAATATGATTGTATTAAAAATGATGATATAAAAATATTTTTATATTTCTGTTGCATTTTCCAATTACTCTTTATTAGAACTATGAGTATCTCAGTACAGGAGTGATCCAATCGACTACACACCAAGGAGTTTAATGGATTTCTTAACTGGAGGAGGAGGTTGTTACAACATGTTGTCTATATAAAAATAAGTAATTTACTTTTATTGCTGGCTGTCGCAATGCATTTAACATATCCAGTTTATGAATAACTCATTATTTTGATATTGGTCTTCCAAGTCTCTCTATGAGGTAACTAGAATTTACTGAAAATGCATTCTCATCCACTTAGAAACCACTTCCTTGTAGAGTTGCTCATTTTTTTTATGATTTATACTCGCAGATTCAAAAAAACCAGCTGGTTTGTATTAAAGATTCATGATACCACTCCCATGTATTGATGTATGGCCTTTGTCAGTTTTTTGGGGTTTTTTACAAGAACACATTATTTCCTAATATTGGAAGTGTTAAATAGAAAGAAAGTTCTGCAAAGGACTGAATTTGCAGCCATTGATGAATTGTTTCTCTCCAAAAAGTACAGTCAGAACCAAAATAAACTTAATCCTAAAATAATTAATGCACCATGCATTGGTGTTACAATCTTGCTTAACAAAGCCCTATGCCAACAATAAAACTCAATAAAACCAGTCAAATCCTTAGAGTAATTCAAAAGTATAGATGTACCTAATTCTTCATTTTCCTTGTGTATAACTGAATTGAGGTATCTAATGCCATTGGGTGCATAACCCAAAGTTAAATAAGGAAGAAGAGGTTTGAGACAGAAATCAAATCACTATAGAAGAAAAGCAGAAATTTGGTAAAAAATGGCAGACATCTGGACAATAAAATAGCTTCCTTCCAGCAATTTCAGGGGAGGCAGCCATAATACTTAGGTAAATAGCCCAAAAGCATTAGATATTTACATAGGACAATGATTTTTCATGTAATTTAAACATCAAAATCAAGAGAAAAGCATTTCATGCCTAAATCAAAGCAGACCCATGTAGTAAGATATTTCAAGTAAAAGAACATTTAAGCACCTCATACCATTTTTCAAGTCTCCCTGTAGCACCCAAGTCAGAAGCCTACACTCCACAGGCTCCCTCTGTGGCTGCCAGAGCTGGAAGGGTTCTTCCCCACAGCAATTTTAAAAGAGCCAAGATATTAATTGCCCTGTGGAGATCTCAGTTTCTTCCTGCCGACTGCAGAAGAACCTTGAACAACTCTTCCTGATGTATCTCTGCCAAGGGACCAAAGACAGGTGGAATAAATCTGGACATCGAGAGCCTGCCATAAGAATCAGGTGTGGCTGAAATCAACAGAGAAACTAAGCTTGACCTGGGGGGAAGGGGGAAAAAAAAAAGCTGTGGTTTAGTAAAAGCAGAATCCCCACAAATCTCTAAGTCAATAACATTGACTTGAGAGTGGTTAGCACTGCAGAGATTGAGGATTTGGGAATCTAGTTTTATCCACTTTGAGTTGCTTTGCTGAACACATTTAGTGAATGCAAATGTTCTTAATGCTTTCATGCAGTGGCAATTTTGTGCATCGAGAATGAATACCACAGAGAATTCCCCATATGGTAAAGTGATGCTCCCAGTACCTCAGTACCTAGCCTGATTTTGATGACAGTGTCTGATGCAACACCTAGCAACTCTGTCTGCAAGGAAAGATAATGATCTGTAATGCTTGCATCCTACAGAGAAATTAGGTCAGAAAGGATTTTACTGTGGATATTCTGCTTCAATTACTTGGCAGTACTTGCAGAAACAGGCTCTTGATCAGGTTTAGGCCCTTTAGTAGAGAAACTAGAAAACTTGCAAAGCATAGTGAGGTTTCTAGCAGGCAGACAAAGCTGCCTAAAGAATACAGCATCTTCAGTCTCCCAAGAATAAGCAAAGGAAGTCAACTTAGCCTATAAATATTTTCATAATTATCAAGCAGCTTTCAAGTGGCTTGTAAGAGATGAATTCCAGCCCGTCATAATTAACTCTAAAAGACAGCTGCCTTCTGTGTGCTTAGTTTCTTCTGTTCTTCCTTCCCTTTAGTTTTGTCTTTACTTTGATGTTCAGCTTTGTTTTCCCTTGGATCACAGTTTCAGTTTTCAACCTCACAGTGCATCCATAACTGTGGGACCCAGAAAAGACTGGGGGCAATCAAAAATAACTGTCTGGTTTCAATTACTGTAATGAGCCTGATTTTACAACCCTATGCCACAACTATAAAGCAGTGGGACAGCCAGTAGTGGAACCCAACAGGCCACTCACTAGTAGAATGCATCTTACTTTGCATTGCACTCCCTAACTTGTACAGCCCTCATCTCCTGAGGGCAAATGCTCCTCACCAGAAGAGGAAGATCTGTTCCTCTAATACCTGCAGGTTCTTTGCTGTAAAGGAATATATGAGCACCCTGCAGAGAAGTGGAAAAATACAGAAAAAAGGTCTTTCTAACTTACTGTTGTGGAAAAAGCTGTGAACAGATTTTCCTATTCCAACCTTAGATAATTTTAGAACTTGAAATGGTCTAATACATCATATTAATGTAAGAGAAACTGAACACATTTTTAGAAGAAATAGTTTCTTTTTACCTTAGAATAAGCTAATAGTGAAAAAGTTCTTACAGAGAAGTATGTATCAGTATAAAGTACAGTCCCACATTCACTACATAGAAAGCAGGTTGAAATAGAGCATCTAGATCCCTGAATTTATTTTTCCTGAAAATAACCACTGGGTGAAACTCAGCTCTTTTTCTCCAGCTTAGAATTTACAGAGGTACTCTGAAAAATAATGTTTTAGTCCTACACAACTTTCTGTTTCAATAAAATTAGCTCATCATATCCACATCGTTTTCTAAGCTAATTCTTCTCTAGCTATAAGTAACTACTTGTGACCCTTGACGAATTCTTTTCCTCCTCCTTTTTAAGTAATAAGAGAGGATATATGTATAATTGATGAATTAGAGTCATCTGATGGACAAGCAAGTATGTATAAAGAGTCACCTCTGTAAGTACATGACTGCATTAAAAACAAAAGACATGCACAGAAGGAAAAAAGCAGAAATAACAAAAGACAAAGCAGGAATAACAAAAGGCAAAGCAGGAATAATGAAAGGCAAAGCAGGCAGGAGCAGGTTTGTGAATGGTCTTTCACAAGAGCTGGTCCAGAAAACAGGCTTGGGTACCATGAGAGAGCAGAAAGGAGATGAGAGGTGAACAGGACACCAGTGAAAGTTTGTAACAGCTCTGTGATCATCCTTGAAGATGGGATAAACACGATTTGGGGTTCTCAGGCACATGTTGTGACTCGTGGGGTGTCCTGTGCAGGGCCAGGAGCTGGACTCCATGATCCTTGTGGGTCCCTTCCAACTGGCAGCTTTCGAGATCACAGAAAGCCATCCCTGACAATGAAACTATCCCCATTCTCGATTTCTGGGTCCATGTATCTTTCCTTTCACCAAACAGTGCTTGTTTTCCCCTCAGCCTGACAGTCAGGTGTAAGCTGCAACACAAGCTGAAACTTGTGTCATGGCTTGACAAATGTGCTTCCCACCAGCTGGGAATGAGCAGAGAAATCCATCTTTTGCTTTGAGGATCAAGCCAGGAGGAGGGGGTGACTCACAGGGAGCTGTCACTCCCACAGCAAGCCCTGTCTGCTCCAGGCCCAGGGTGTCTGGTGGCTGCCAGGGAGTGACTCTCGGTCATTTTTTCAAAAATTTAACGATTGTTTAGTATGATACTTCTCTTACTGAATAGTTCTAGAGTTTAAATTAAAGTTGCATCAAGAACATTCAGGAAGGAGAGCATTGGTGAGTATCTTCCCTGTCAGAATATCCAATTACTTAATAACAGAAGAAAACAATACGTACTGCCAACAAAGTAAATTCTGTCCCAGCGTTCAATGACAGCTCTAGACATGCAATTGAATCTCCCAATAGATCATTTTAAAATGGATGTATATATCCATTTGTATTTTTGTGTAATGTCCATCAGTTTGGTAAGTAAGCAGAATCTCTATTTCTTAAATCAGAGATTACCAGATAAGAAAATAAATACATTGATTTCTGGATAGCCTGTGACCAGTTAGATATGGTAGCAGCATGTGTACTACTTTGACTTGCTTTGTCAGTAATGTGAAGACCTGAGAGATAACTATCATATTCACACTGCTGATCCAGCCCCAGGTAATGGGAAATTTTAAATGTATCAGAGAAAGAAGAAACTTTATTTCATTTTAATTTATTAATCCTTCTTATCATGTAGCATATTATCCTGTATTGTTTAATTTGTCACAGGCAAAAAAAACCTGAAACAAACCAAACCCTAAAGTTTTTTTAGTTTAAAATAAAAAAACATATATGGGTAGTGCTGTTAGATCAGCTAGATGGATAAAACCAGGTAAATAAAAGAGGAGAATGCCTGTACTGATTAAGCCAGGAGATACTGTTCCATAAAACCTGTTGCCTTTTATATAACAAAGAGTTTCAAAATCCTTGATTGAAGAAGAGGACATAAAGCACAGGAGAAAACACACCCTAGATTTGCTGATGATATTGCAACTTCTTTTCAAAGACAAAGACTTTGAAACAGTGATCAAAAAGCTGTGAAAGTAATAGAAAGTCTGTTTGAAAGCAGGCTAAACTACGCTCACAAGATAGCTTTTGAAACTACTCAGGCCAGTTGCAAGACACAGCTCTTGCCAGAGGCCCTCATCCCCATCAGTACTCCAAATTAAAATTTATTACAGAAAGCAATTACATGTAATTTAACATTAAATTAAAATGCAAAGCTAAATCCAGACAAATATTAGTCTGACAATATAGGGAAAATACAAATGTAGGTGCATTATTACACAAATAAGGCAGCTGTAACTATAAATATATGGCATTGTTCCATGGAAAACCAGAGGACCCTGTAATAAGCATTGGTTTAACTGAAAATACAAGGGCTGATTTCCCTGCTGTGAGTGAATGCTTGATCCTGGGTAAGTGCCAGGAAAGCTGTCACGGCTCTCAGACCTTGAGATATCAGCCAAGGGAATAGCTGCTGGCTTCATGACGGGAGCAAGTGCTCCTGGGAAGTGAAACACTACTTTTGTAACTCATGATTGCTTTGCTTTGCTTGCTTTCTTTCCCAAAGGAAAATCTGCCTCAGCAATTAGTGAACTACTGATCCTTCATGAATCAATGATTTTTTTCAAGAAGGGGAAGAGGAGAAATTTTATAGGTTTAGATTCAACTCAATATACAATATTTTGTGTGAAAGGGAGTCTTAGTTTGGTTTTGTTTTGTCTTCTTTTCAGGCAACCTCTTTTAAGCCTTTGAGCACTATCAGAATACATTTATTTAATCAGAAAATGCTTATTTCCCATGCAATTGGTGAGTATGGAAAATTTTAACCATTTATTAACTTGGGATAATGTAGTATAGTGATCCACTTCAAGAAGTCCAAAATTAATAATATGGTTAATTAACACTGTTTTGCAGTAAGAGCCAGACCATTTGAATGGAGAAGCCCCAGGAAATGTCTGATTTTTTTCTTATTAAATTGGGTTACTTAAGTGACCAGTATCATAACATATTTTCTCTTTTTCTATAGAATTAAGAATTTTTCAGGAACAGACCATTTAGTTCTCAGAAATAAGTAGGAGACTACAATCTGATAGGATGCAATTTTCAAGGGCCAATTTGAGTTCAGTGGGTGTTGATGTGGCCTCCATTGCCCTGAAAATGACAGTTCATCATCCACATTCATGGGGCTCTTCGTATCTGGGCAGAGGTTGTTAAAATTTTACTTGATGGTGCAACCATGAGAAATAAATCTAACTGACAAGGAACTAAATTTCATCTCCATAGCTTTGCCAGTTACGCATCTAATTTCTTATTTGCTTTAGGGTTTTAGCTACTCTTGACAAATGATGGAGTGGTTCAAGGGAATTGATTGAGGGGACAAATTGTTAAGCTATCAAGTTCTTAGAAATAGGAATCTGCTTAGCTGGATTTAGATGTCCTGTGTCTTAACCCTAAAGATAAGCAAGTTAATTTTTCACTTGTCTACGAACAGTAGGTGCTTTTCCCTTAATTTTTCCATTGGTTCAGGTAACCTTTAAGACCTTATCTATTGTTACAAATCCAAATGCACTCAGCAAAAACCCAATGCTGTTCATTCTACTGGGACCAGAGTCTGGTGTTTCTATGGGAACATAATTTGTATTCCCCATCAAAAGTGATTTTTTTAATGGCCTCCTTAACAAGATAATCCATCAAGGAACTGGTGACAACTGCACCCAGTAACCTACTTAACAGATCCAGTTTGACAACAATTACACATTATTGCGTGTCATCAAGGCAGGGTGTAACTTGATATTAAATATAGCAAACACATTTGACAGTGGACCACAGCTGCCTGAGAAGGTTGAAAGTGGTGACTTCTGAGCAGAAGAATTGTTTGGCTTTGGGGTAATACTGACTTGGGACTGCAATGGAGAAAACATCTACTGCATATGAGGGTAGTCCAGTCATCACCAGATTCAAGTAAAGGCTTGAGTTTTTGGATGGTACTCAGAGCTGTGTGCTCATGAAGGACTTCCTGAAGAGTTTATTTCATTAGATTCATAGGATAGGCATATGATGGTAGAGGAGACCTAGAGGAGACCTCATTCAAGTTGGCATCTTAAGTGAACACGCTGCCTATTCTGAGTTGATCGGTTCAAGTTTTACAGGGAAAAGACAATTTTCCCATGTCTCTCTCCATTTTGAAATTAAAAAATCGATTCATAGTGTGTGTTTCTGTGACTGGAATGGAACTGCAATGAGAGAAATATTTCATATATATAAAATGCATATACCTTGCAAAAGAGTAAAGTAATAGCTATTAACGGTTCCAGTGAACAATTCACTATACAAATAGTATTATTAATGTTCAGTAAAAAGTCACAGTTTTTCTGTATTTTTGGGAATATTTTGACTTGAGACAACATTTTATCCCAGGGAAATTTGCCATCCCACAGGTAAATCAGAATTTGGAAACTACTTCACAAGAAATACTGAAAATGATTCTGCATCTTATCAATGTACTACCTTTATTTAAATATTGCCAAATATTTACAACTGTTAGAAAGTCATAATCTAAATGATCTCTATCAGACAGTCATAATCTAAGTGATCTTTAAATGCTTGGTGTTTTTAAAGAGTCAAAAGTTAATTTAGTACCAATCAGGTATTTAAAATTCACACCTACATTTCAGGTTCAGTTACAGGAAGTTCTGGATCAGTCTGACTGTTAGTTACCTTACAGACACAAATAAATCCTTCAGGGAATAGAGGAAATACCAAGGTCTAAATAATATGAAACGGTTGTAGTGTGAAAAGGCATGCTGGAGTTTGTCAGTGAGAGTTAGTCCACATTTAAAGTTCCTTTGTTCCTAAGGCAGAAGAAAGCAGAATTTATTGGCAGAGATGCAGCTTCTATCAGTAACACACATTCCTGACATTTTCTAAATAACCCACCTTGCCAAAAAGCCTAAATAAACTTCAGGACATTTGGCAGAGCGAGCTGAATCTCTTCACTAAAGGATTTTGCTTGAGTGCTTATGTCAGACGTATCTCGTCTTCTTGATTCTTCTGTTTCTTGTGTTTTAGCAAATAAAATCTTATATAATCCAGGCTCTAATTTTCACTGTTTTGAATTATCTAATCTTGGACATCACTATCAGTGTACAGTAACATAGAATAGTTTGTTCCTGAAATATTTCTTCAAATTAATTTTGCTTATAAAGTGCTTTGCCTTCACTACAAAGAACATATCAATGTATCTGTAATAGGCATCTTTTTAAAAAAGAGTAACAACTTTTACCTGCAGAGTGGTTTTTGTTTGGTTTGGGATAATAATGTTTCTTTTTTTCATTCATCAAATGAAATGAATTGTGCTGACAAAACTACCTTCTTCCCGAGGTAAAAGCTGATGGTCCTGAGTAAAAAAAAATCATCATTTGGAAGAAAACCCAGTTTTTATTTTAACCTATTTTCAGTGTGAGAGAAGATTTCCATGTAAAAATTAGTAAGATACTCAAATACCTTTCTATTGCAACAGTGAAAAATTTGCTGAGAGCAACATGCAAGATGAAATCAGGTGTTGGACCTGCAGGATATTAATGTGGTAGCAATCATTTTAGTTTATTGTGGGTATCAGCCATGAGATGGCAGATTTCTGCAGCTGGAGTGATGAAACAGTTTGTCTGGGCATTTTGGGAGACAAAGAACAGCTGAAAGTGTGGCTACTGTTGATCCAAAGATAGGCAAAATCATCTGCTAATGGTAAAGGACCTCTTTGAGTCACATAAGCTACAGGGGAAGTTGAGTCTGACAAGTGCATCTTGAATTGATCTTTCAGACAGGTTCCATCCAGGATAATGTACTTTGTGGGTTTTCAGCAGGCAGGTTATCATGTCTCACCTGTCCTGTATGGGTAGGCCCTTCTGGCATTCTGCTGAGCTGACTTGAGTCTCTCCACTCTATATTGCAAACCTGTGGTACAGATGGATCCTGACTGATTTTAGTGTTGGGAGTTGAGAGGGGAATATGTCATGCTCATTCGCCAGTGACCTATGGATTATGCTGACATTTAAACATATGTATAACTTATTAAATACATTAATATTCTCATTGTCTGTTTAAAAACAATTACTTTGATGGTTCATAACTGTATTCACAATATTTTACAATTGTCTCATACCTGTAAAGTATATATGCAGCTTCTTGAAAGAGCAGGTCTTGCACTTTCAGTCCAGGCCTGCAATGCCAAATCAATGTATCTCACTTCTGCCAAATCTTCTGTGTACTGCATGACTAGGATATATTGTGATAATGTATATTAGTAAGGTAAATTATAATATTATACATATTAATATTATAAAAGTACAATTAATATTAATATATAACTTTCTAGCCTTACAAGCCAACACAAAAATATGTGCAAAACTTTGTCAGTATTAGCAAGGGAGACGTAACCACCAATAGTGTCAAAAGTGTCAGCACTTGAAGACACTCAAGAGCTGGGTTCATCCTCCTGCTGTGTGACTAGATAAATGCTTGTTGTGTGACTGAAAAGCAGTTCATAGAATAATGAACATCTGGAGGTCACACAGAACAAGCTTCATCTCCTCGGGGATAGCAGTTTAGGATTCTTTTTCCCTTATCTAACTGGAGTTTCCCATGATGCAGCTAGTGTCTGTTGTTAGGATTTCTGCTGTGTCCCTCTGAGAAGTCTTCTCTCTCTAAGGCTGACCTAACCCTGCTCACTCAGCTTGTCCTCACACCCCATGTGTCCCATTGCCTTTACCACCCTGGTGGTCCATGCTGGGTGTCAATGTATTTCTTGTACAGGGGAGTCCAAAACTGAATACAGGACTCCAGCTGCAGCCTCACAACTGCCAAGCACACCTGCCTTGACCTGCTGGCCACACTCCTGCTAGTTGATCTCCTGCTTATCATTGCTCACATGATGGGACTCACTTAAGGGATGTGCTACAGATCTTTCAAACTACTTCAAACAAACATGCAAATCATTCTTCTCCCCTTATTCTCACAGCAAAACCCAAAATTAGTGCCATAACTGTCTGCAGTATAGATTTTCCTATTAACAACTCAAACAGAAGCATTGTACTCAAAACTCAAGCATTAGTACTCATATAGCTCATTAAAATCCTATAAAACTTCTCACAGACAAGAAGATTCTCACCGTTAAATCCTGTGAACTTAAACAATATTAATATAAAATCTTGCACTTCATCACCTCCCTTACAGAAAAAAATTTTGCAAAACTACAGTGCTAAAGGAGCTGATAATATCATAGGTTTATATAATGCTTCTTTTCCTTATTATAGTTTCTTTGCAAGCTTCTCAGATGTGCTCCAACAGGTGATGTATGTTTTCCCTGTCAGCTCTCCTCCCTAACTAAATAATTTACTTTGTAATGTAGTAAATGTTGGGTGTATGCTTCCCAGCATGGATGCTTGAATCTAACATTCCATCAGACAAGCTTTGATTATAGGGTTTTTAAATTATGGATCTACAAGGCGGGCCTGGCACAATTCTGTCACGAAACCAGCACATTGATCTTGAGGTAAATATAAAAAAATACAGTCTAAAGTATATATGAAACTATATCTCCTTTATGTTCAACAGATCACGATTTACTAGTTCTCATTTCAAGACAAAATTGAGGTTGGGTATTTCCAAATGTGGGTGCCTAAATATATTAGGACATACATACAACATAAAAGCAGTGTTCATTATATGAAGGTCCACTGTTAAGGTTGAAGAAATCTGAAAATAAAGAATCTTAGGTAAGGACTCTGCCTTCCCAACATTTCTGCAAGTCAAACCCCTTCTCTGCAGATTCCTATTTTTGAAAACATTGGCCCAGGGACTATATATTATTATATACTATATACTATTTCAAACAAACAAACCTGCCTCTGTCATCACTGGTAAATCCCTGACAAAAACAGGACAGGTTTTACTCTCTATTTAAAAACTGAAATTACTATAGCAAAATTTAGTACTGTGGTATGGTAGCAGTTTTTCAAAATTAACACCAACAAGAGATTTCTACACCTTTGAACAGTCACTGTTCAATAACTACCACAGAATAATACAAAGTCCAGTCTATGTATGCAACTTAAAATTTCTATTTAATGTATGTATTACACTTTACATGCAAAACCAGGCTTCACTCAATATTTAGCATTTCCTGTAACACATCAGGCTGATGGGTATCATCCTCTCAGCAAAGTCACATAGATCTGACATCTTTTCTGGCCTGGTGGGGCACTTGTTACGATTGTTCTTCATTACAATTTAAATTGCATATAGTAGCACCAATGGAAAGAAGAGAGACTTTGCCTTACCTTCTTTTACCTTTGGAAGAGCTATAGCTATAAACTGAATCAGAGTCTCTCAAATTACTATGGACTTGTAGCAGAAGTTCCACCATCTCTCTCTATTTTTTAATTACAGCAAGAAGATTAGTACAGTCATATTTTTCAGGATATTTCTTGCCTGTGAGCCATAAAAGCATCTGTAAGGCACTCTGTTGACAAACTAGTCTTTGCTTTTGAAGTGACACTTGTTACAAAAACACTTGTTACAAAAGGACATTTTTGGCAGAGAAGAATTAAGAACAGTTTCTTTCCCTTTCTATGAGGGAAGAAAGGAGGGATAAAATATTCACATTTATTTATATTAATAATTAAAATTTTATCTGATTCTTCTTTCAGTTTGAAAGACTTCTGTTTCATGCCAGGCAAGTTTTCCTCCATAGGTATTTCCAAAGAACCATGAAGTATGTGTCATGACTTCCACTATTCTCTCCCATTTTAAAAATTACAAATGAATCACTTTTGGACTCTTGATTTGAAATATGTGGAACACTTTGTTGTTTAACCATCTTTTATTCTTACTTAACTTTGCTCAGCGTACCACCTCCATAAACACTGGTGAATATAAAAAGCACATGGCATAATGGCAAATTTCCCAAAATAAGATCACGTAATACAGTAAAAATGACTGTACACATGGAACAAAAAGAGAGCACATACTCAGTCCTGAGTGTCAGCTTCAGCAATGGAACCCTGTTCCTGAGCTTCGATGTAGAAAATTTTATGTCAGATGAGTTGAACAGATATTTATAGCCTGAAGTTCTAGGACTGGTTTTCATGCCAAATAAAAACATAACCACTATAAATATGAGTGTTAGAACCAGAACAAAGAGGATAATGGGTAGAGCAACATGATACAGGTTTTTTTCTTAACTGGCATAACGTAATAAATGACTGATGGACAGTTGCACTGATCTCTTTAGAAAGACAAAGTTCTTTCCATATTTAGCATACTGCATTTCTTCCTGTTCTAATGCAGAAATTTTATGCAATTTGCAGTGTAGAACCAAGAATGAAGTCTGCATGATGTGTAGTGCACCAAATAAATCAGACAAGTCTACTGTCTTGAAGACATCTCCATTCTTTTTAGTGTAGGGAGAATTCAGTATCCATGGAAGCTTTTATTTGACTGTAGTGAGTCAGGAGCTGCTCAGGCAGGCTGCACTAGCCAAGATGGAAACACAGAAATGGGTGCTTGTGGGCACTGGTCTTGGTATTGGTGTCTCCTTCCAGGACTATTTATGCATTTTGAAGTAGACAAACTTGGACAAAAATCAACAGAGGTATTTGGAGTTGCATCCAGGACTAGGATTCCTCTTCTCCCTCATCCAAAGGCAGACTTTATCACAAAGGTACGACAGATCCTTCTGCCCTTGTGAATTTTGCATTGCTAGCTTCATGGCTGCGCGTGAACTTCGGCAGAAGACCTGAAAACCTCTTGCCCAGTCTGGAGCTAAGGCACCCTCTGGAAAAAATGGCCTTGAATTAAACCAAGGAGGACAACCAGCTTCCCAATTGCTTTACATGGACTCTAACCCTAGACTGTTACAAGAGAATTAAACCGAGCTGGTCTAAAACTCTGCTAAATCTAAAACAAATTTCAGATTTCATGTAGTCCAGAATACTGTGGATGGTATTGTTGAACTGAAGATATCAGTGCTTCCCTTGGCACGAAATTCCCAAGTCCTTTTGTAGAACTGTGACTACATTTACAGACAGTCACAGGAAGGGAACATGTTTTCAGAGTGGTGACTTGGCACCTAAGGCACTGTGACAGCTAGAGAGTCTGTTTTAAAGCAATATTTAACTCTGGTGATTCACAGCCATGATGCTTATAAACATATTTTTCTAATCTCTCCCCCTGCTCTCCATTTTCCTCTAAAATTGATGAGTGTTATATCATGTTGTCTCTTACCTGTCATAAACCACAAAATAATCTGAAAGCATGACCAGATCTGATATCTGTAAATCTCAAATATTCATTTTCTTTGTCTAGTTCGAAAATTGTTTTGCATACAAGAAACAATCTAATACTGAGGTAAACTTTTTGAAGAAATCATAACACTGTTTCAATGTATCATAAATGCTCCTTTAGAATAACTTGCACTGACTCACGGCAAGATCTTTTGCAGTGACTAGTTCCTCACAAAACTTCGGTAAATAGGTCCCATCTGCAGCAGCTCTGTGCTCTGCTTCCTGATGATGCAGTACATTAAACAAATCCCCCAGACACTCCCCACTGCAGGCTCACTGTCTGTCTGGTGGTGGTCACGGAGCCAAAACTGTGAGAACCAACATTGTAGATCAGAATGAGCAGGAAAAATGGTATGAAAATACAAGAAGAATACATAACTAGCAATGCCTGCTACTGCATAAGAGTCTTAGATTTCACAGCTTAATTTCTATTCCTGCATTTTAAGTGGGTAATTTTCTCCATCCAGTACAGTTACAGATCTTCCCTTAAAGGCTTTTTCCTATGGCAAGTGCACACTGAGTCCCTGTCATCAGGCTGAGGTACAAGTTCCATTCCATCCCGTATTTCAGGTTTGCTGGCTTGGCGTTCGGCATATTTCTGAAATATGTAAACAACATTTAAGAATACTATAAGCACCAACATATAATTCATGAAGTAGAATTCTCCTCCTCCCTTCCACTAGAAGCCTACCTTTATCCAGGCTCCTTATTCCATTGTTCACAGCCTCTGCACAAGGTGTCTTTGTAACACACCTACTAATGGGCTACATTGCCTCTGAAAACCTCCTGTCATGTTTCTGCCTATTATTATGGTAACTTGAATATTTTCATCATCTGTGCCTAACCACTTTATGCAGATAAAGCATAAAAATGTCATTTTTGTACACTGAACAGTTCCATCCTTTGTGTTAACCTGTGGCTGGTGAAGCTGACATCTAACTGCACAGCAGTCCAGGCAAAAGATACTTTCAGAGAGGAGAAGCTTTGTTCACTAGAGATTTGCATTTTCTAAGGAAGAAATGACTACTGGGCCTGCTTCATCCCCTACACTCTACTAGTCACACTTCTGGAACTTCCTTTCCAAATATTCATTGTTTTGTAGTAGAGTAGCTCATGATGTAAGTGTGAGAAGCATGAGGGGAAAAAGAAAACTGGATATACAGATTATCTCCTATGGAGATCTACTGGAAACCAAATACCAAGTGACAATGATAACAGGGCTGACTGGGGAAGGGGGCAAAAAAAATTTCCTGATTCTGTAAAATAACCATTATGCCAGGTAGCTTCTTTAATTAAAAAGCAGGGTTTAGCAAAGTTCTTCACACTGATCTCCTATGAATAAAATGTCTGCTATTGATTTAAGTAAGGACTGAATATGAAGTTTGTAGCATCAGTAGCAGCTGGGGGGACAGTAATAAAGTGATCTATTGTACTCACCTGGAGCACTTTATAATAGTAGCAGTAAAACCTGTGAGGCTGAAGTAATTCTCTTGCCATTAGTTGTCCTTGTTTAGCAATTTTTCTTGCTTCCTCATCATTTTCCTTGAAAATTCAGATAAAACAAATGAATAACAGAGCAACTCGAAGCCTGACAAGCATTAGAAGTTTTATTAAATGGGCTATTCAAATCTGCAAAATTAACTACAATTACTGGTAGATTGCAAAGGCATTATTAAAATTGCAGATTTGTTTAAAAATACTGGATTGCTTTTATTGTCACTACTGCTACCTTAGAGCTATCAATAACAACTTTCATGACTAACTGTACAATTTTGAAAACTCAATTGATTACTGCTCTACCATTTTGTCCAAGTCTCAAGCCTCTTCAAAATCAGTTCTGATATCTCCCAGACCTACTTAGTTTTACAGAGGACAAAACCACATCTTGTCCTCTCCAATGCAATGGAATACAATGTCTTCTTTTTAAAAATAAGTGCATGAATTCATGTACCTATTCTCAAGCTTTTTAGGTCTATGTTGCAAAGCTTTTAGTACTCTCCTCTGATTCCTTAGGTAGAATTGCAGTACACTCAGAAAATAAACTCTTCCTGTGTTTTTTTAACCTTAACAGCACTTTGACTTAAAGCACAAATGGTGTTTTCTATCACAGAATTGTATCTGTTTGCTTACAGGATCCCAGCCTCGCACTCTGAGCATGTTACAGAGAGCAGCAATTTTTTGTACATTCAAACAGAACATGCAGTAACTTCTGCTCTAGTCAGGGCCTAAAAAAGCTATAGCATTAATTAAGTAGTATCTAGGAATCTGGTTGTTTCTTTCACAATTACCTTAATCAGTATGCTAAGGCTCTGACTCATGAACTCTTCTGCCCATACTTAAAATGAACACTGAAGTACTGCTCTAAATAGAGATGGTTATTTCAAATAAGGCCTTCCCATTTTATACTAACAACAAAATGTACTTCCTTTATTCCAGGATCTCAATAGATATATGTGTAAACAGAAAAGAAGAGACTATTAAGATAAATTTGTTCATCACTTTGAACTTGAATCAATAAAGGAACTTACCTTAGCCCATTTTATTTTCTCTAGCAAGTCCTCTAAGTTTCTCTTAACTGGAACATAATGTTTCCAAGGTTTTAATCCAATATAAAAGTGTTCATAGTACTGGGAATCTTGCTTCAATACCAGGCTGTCACCCAGCAAGAGGTATGGAAACCTGTAAGCTGCTACGGTGCCATCTACATTCACTTGGTATTTGTACTACAACGTGAAGAGAGAGGAAAAAATGTGAAATGTTTGTATCAGAATGGGAACAATGACTGCCTAAATTATTACTTTAACAGGCAAGAAGTAATCATGTTTATTCATTTTCATCTTCAAACTCGTTTCAGTGTTAAGCATGTGTAGTTTCATGGTCTTCTGGATAATATAATGGAAAACAATTTGTTTTCAACACGAGGTTGACAGTCAAGAACCTTTGTGTCACATGAGCAGCCTGATGGGTATCCTATTGAAATGTCCTGGGATAGAGCAAGGGCTACAGCAGGGAAGGAAATAAAACTAATCTATACTTCAATTCAAACAGAGTAAATTTATTCTGACTTAATATTATTATATAGAATAACCTGAAACATATTATTATATAAAATAAGCTGAAACATAATACTAGAAAGAACCATGAATGTAATGCCTTGGAAGATGTTCTTGGCTGTTACAGCATTTCTGAAATACTGAACTTCAGAACAGAATTTCAATTGCTATATATTTTAATGGCTTTATATAGGATTCTGTCCCCTTTATTTTTTATATCTCTCTTGCAGTAGAATTTGTATGTTAAAGTACAACAAAAACACTCATCTCTTTTTCTAATTTGTTACTATAAAGACTCTTTCAGACATCCATAGTGTACTTGAAACAGCTGTAAGTTGTGTCCATCGTTTTCATATTTACCCCAAATCAAAGAAACCCTGATGGTGAGAAATCCAATTTCCCGGTCTGTTAAAACATAAAAATAAACCAAGATGTCTCTCTAAAGGTCTTTCTTGGCTTTCTTTACAAGTGTGTCACACTAGGACATTGATTACAGGTGGTTTATCTACTCTGCATGGACCTGTGCTCCTATAGCAGCATAACTGGTTTGTTTACTGAAAAAAATTAACAAAAGAAGGCTTTGTCTTTTCAGCTGAAATTAATTATTTGAAATAATTAATTTCAAAATTAATCTGAAACTATAATTTTATTACTACCTTAAAGAAGTCAAAGAAGCCCATCAGCTGAGCCTTCCCCAGCTCTTTTTCTTTTTCTCTGAAGAAGAAATATCCAGTTATTCCAGCATCTAGTAGTTCTGGATTTTCCTTGGATAATTTGACAAGATGGAGACGTTCTTCTCGGCTGTCTCGACCTCTGAATAAAGCCCTCTCAGTTTTGTTTTCCCAGAAGGGGCCTATGAGCAGCGAATGATTAGGCAAAAGCAAACAGCAGTTAAATGTTCAGGATCTGTTCAAGGCAAATAAGGAACTTGGTTTGAACTTGGTATTACTCTTGGAGACATGGTAGGATAGGCATGGTTCCCCACAACCACTTATTAATCACAGGGTTAAAATCCCAATTCTGGTTTGAATTTTGGGATGAGAAACTCATACAAGGAAAATCAGAGAATTGCTTTTCCACTCAACAATTTTGTATTTCAATAACTTCAACTATCTTGAAAGCTACCTAAGGGATTATAATAAAATACATAAGGAAAATGCTAATAATTAAAGCAATTCTCTATTCATAAAGCCTGCCACAAAAACCTAATTTCTTTAGCAAAATCCACCTCTGTTACCCAGCAATTTAGGAGGTCCTTGAAGAACCACTTAATGATGCCTTAAAAAAGAAAATAAATGGCTATGTTGTGTCTTCTAAACACTTAGCAAGACTCTGAAACACTTAATCTCTGCTTACTGCATTAACTATGCCCTTCCTCACCTTTCAGCTGAAAATTCCCCTAAAGGACCTACTAAATGGAGTAGTCTCTTACTGTCTCCTATTTGGAAAAGCAGCTGTACTAAATCAGTAAGCACACAATGCCTCTAACTGATCATTTAGTTGAAATATTTAATTTAAAAACTAATAAAGAAAAGAGGAACTGAGAACTAATTAAATAAAAAGAAGTAACTTTCTACTCCAGTTTTACTCCTTAGGTATTGCTTACGCCATTTGTTTGATCCCTAAGAATTCTTTAATTCCCTGAGGGGGAGGAAGACACCTGTCACTGAAGCTGACTCCTCCTTCAAAGCCAGAAAAGCAATTCAAGAGATCTCACTCAGTGATATTTCTTCATATAGACAACGTTTTCTAATTTGAAAGAGGCTGCAGCATCGTATCAGCTTATTTCTTTCAGGATTCAAATTAAGTTTTTGTAAACAGAACATTGGGCCACAACACAGTCAGGAAAAGGGTTACTATTTGATTAGAAGAAACATATTTGAGCCTTTTCCTGAGGAGAAAGACCTTTTAATTACATTTAGTTTTCCTTTGCCAGGTCACAGTAGGCATCTTCTGGATACCTTTAATGTCAAATTCACGTTTATTGCAAACTGGACTTCTTAAATTTTGGTTCTAAATGATACACCTGCTTAGTGGCAGTGTTGAGAAGTGTTTGCAATCTGTAAAGACTAAGCTGCTTGTATTCAGAGATGTCCCAGGGCACTTTTAACTGAAGACTTCAACACATTTGAATGCAATTGCTTCTTTGACGGAAATCACAAACTCCTTTTAAACCCCCAGTCTCTAACTCACCTGTATTTCCTTGAATGGAAAGCAGATCATTGGTGACTCCACGCAGGGTTTCCAGAGTCGAGTGGGTTACATCATACGTTGGCAGGATGATATCTCTGGAATCCACAGAGCCACACCAGGAGATGACAGGGACAGGCCCAGGTGTATCATTAACCTTCCTGCGCTCAACTGGCCAGTCTCCAACATTGAGATAAAACTCCACATCAGGAAGACGAACCTAGATGTGTACCCAAGAAAGGATAATAACACAGAGAAGCTGTCTGTCACTCTTACATCCATGCCTCAGTTCTCTCATGTCACGCACTTGGTGCACCTACTGGATAGTTCATAGATTTAGCTGTGCTTAGTGCATGAATTCCAAGTTTTTCCCTGCAAAAAAGTTTGAAAGGAACACCCAGAGGCCAGGAAACAGCTCCCAGCTGGGCCTTAGCCCTTGAAGCTTTCCAAGCATTTTCATTACTGCCAATAGCAGCCCCCACACATTACTCCTAACACCCAGAGTTGTCTTGATGGAATGTCAAATCTTACTTCAGGAATTATATGTGTGAAGATACAACAACAATTGCAGTACTGCCATATTTAAATGTGCTTAGCCTGGACAAGAGATGACTGAGAGGGGATCTTGTCAATGCTCACAAATGTCTTAAGGGCAGCTGTCAAGAGGATGGGGCCAGACTCTTTCCAATGGTGCTCAGCAACAGGACAAGGGGAGACAAGCATATACTTAAACACAGGAAGTGCCATCTGAATATGAAGGAAAACTTCCTTTCTGTGAGGATGATGGGGCCATGAAACAGACTGCCCGGACAGGCCATGGAGATTCAAAACCCACCCTGGAGATGATCCTGTGCAACCAGTTCTGGGTGAACCTGCTTCAGCAG
>NW_005054302.1:4928988-4932694 GCF_000277835.1 Geospiza fortis | reverse complement strand
TCAGCAGGAGAGTGGGACTAGATGTTCTCCAGAGGCCCCTTCCCACCCCAACCACTCTGTAGTTCTGTGATATTGCCTTAATAGTCTGACATGATCCCTCTGACATGATCCAAAGCAATACCTTCCTGGCCAGTGACAGGAACATTTCATCGGAGAACATCTTGAAGTCTGTGTACTTCCCTAGCGAGCGCCGGTAGATGTGGTTATCCAGGATAGTGTAATGGACAATAGCACCTCCTGTTTGGCTGAACTTTGCTGGGATTTCCTTAAGCATTCGCTGCAGGTCAATGGTGGGAAATGAAATGAAGTCTTTTGTAATCTGAGGCTCTTGGGATGGACAGGACATCATGTCCTGCCAGACCTCAGGGTCTTCTACAGGACAGTCACAGTATTCATGATAAACTGGTTCTGTGGAAAACAAAGCACCCAGAGTCTGTATTCGTGATTCTACAGCACACATAATTTATACATTACAGTGGCTTGGCATTTTTATACCATGCTTTCTACAGTTTTCCTAGGAAATCATCATTCCTATAGTTTTTGGAATTTTGCAGTGTAACTGAAAAAGCAGCAACATTCTTCTCTTTTCAAGACTTTGCGTTATCAGGGTGAAATTATTTTGCTAAATGAAGGTCCATTTCTGTGAACCTGCCAAGCACACGGGGGATTCAGAACTGTTTGAGCTGTTCACAGCTACCACAGCCCACGTATTGCAGTTTGAAATATACCCTAATTCAGAACTTTGACACATTACATTGTAACAAAAAATACCCTTACCTTTCAAAATATAAGGTGATTGAGCCACATGCTGATCACCATAAAGAATCTCAATTTTTAAGCCTTTTGTGACACTTCCATACATCCGATACCGCATAAGGAATGTACCATCATTTCTATCCAAAGGCCGAGGCGTGTAAATTCTGGTGATTTCTTCTGGAGAAAGTGCTTTAATTACCACTTTAAACTGTGTTCTTCCTGGCAAGAGGAAAATAAAACCAGACAAAATCACTTTAAGCTATTAGAATTACATCTAGTAAATAAAGGTAAGGAGCAAACTCCAGTGAATTAAGATCACGGAATTTATTTTTCACTACAATTTTTCAATAATACCAAGTTGGTAAAACTAGTTTCCAGTGATGAAATATCATCCTATCAAATATTCTTAGTCATTGCATACTTCTAAATGGAAAACCTGCAGATGTAGATAGAAAGTTAAATATTTGATTATAAGACAGAAGCAAAGGCTAACAGTATTTTGAAGCTAAGATTAGGTTTTATTCTAAGTTTTCAAGTTAGTGCTCTGAGGAACAACAATTTCCTCTAGAGTAAGAAAGACAGGAAACAAAGTTAAAGTAACAGGAGAAAAGAATACTTGCCAGCTTGTGGAAAGGCACTTGCAGCATGCAGGAGTCACATACAAATTGTTCAGCTTTGGGCTGCTGCTGACTGTCTTGCACATTTAAAGTCCCAGCTGCTGAAAAGCAGCAATAAGAGAAAGACAGTAGAGATGTTCCCTGGACATCTGTCTGACCTGTGCTTAAAGATCACCAGCATTTCATCATTAATGCACTAAGATATGGAATAATTTATGGACAATATAAGTATGCATAAACATACATCTGTTATAGTCTTTAGTTCTATCACAAGTGGTCATTGCCAACTTTATTAATAAAAAAAACGGAGGGGGATAAATTATTCATGAAGTATGACAGTCTAAGCACTGTGAATTAAACAAATACAATGAATGCTACCACCAAGTAATATACAGAAATAAATGAAACTGAAAAAATCCAGATAAAATCAAGATGTTACTAAAATCTGAATATGCCCCCACAGCACTAAATGGTTGAGATGTCAAAGATATTTTGCATCCACAGATAAATACACTGATGTGGTAAGTACCAGTCTTTTAATGATTAATCATGTCTTCCTTAGATCACAGGGTCTTGAAATTGGATTCAAGCCAAATACTGTGCAAGAATATTCAGATTAAATGACTCTCCCGAAGGAATGAACATCTCTGCCTCTAAAGGTCACTGCAAGTCACAAACTTGCTTCAAAGTAGCTGACTTCAACCAAGTACCCTCTCCCTATGACTATCACCTAGTATTATTTGTATGAAGAAACATTCAAATCCAGAGTATGTAATGAAGTTCACATAGAAAACTGTTTCCTGTTGGTATCACATCTTTGTCTCATTGTACCCATTTTATTAAACAGCATTTTTACTGGGTATAGTGATTTCCCACTGAAGATAATTACGTTTTCAGCTGTCATAAAAATGAGTGAATATTGTGAAATCAGAAGTCAAATATTACTGGATTTTATATCCTCGTCCTGACCTACAGGAAGTAACTCAGTGGGTCTTTTCCCCTGCTGGTTATGTATGCCCTGCTCTAGACATGAGGAGCCCTTGATCTGCCCAAAGGATATGTTAGGTTTAGTTGGTGGCACTTAGACATAGTCATCATTTGATAAGGGAAGTGACTGATAACAAAGCTCTCAGGGAAAAAGCTAACTCCACTGAAAGTGAAGGGGAAGAAAAACGAGACTGAATGTCTCACGTAAGTACAAATAATTCATTGGAGGAAACAGACTTCTTTGTAATTTACAACACTGATTGTGTAATGGGGCCAAAGCCTCCACGGTATACTTAATCATGACAACTTTTTGCTGATTTTTATTTTTTATTTGGATGAAGTTACCATGGTACTTTCACTCCTGTTTTCTGGTTGCTCTCAACCCAAAGGAATTACAAAAGAAAAATGTGTTCTTGATGAATCAGCAGTGCTACTACTTCTCTGTTACCCTGAAAACATGTCTGGGAGAGCATTTTAAGTACAAAATAATTTCCCAGCACTGAAGAGACACTAAAATATAGACACAGTCAAAATAGGATACTTTAAGTAATCCAGATAATGACACCTGCTTTATGCATTTTTTTTCTTCTGTGCAGCTTGCAAAAGAGGTACGCCACGCATGGAGGAACAAGTGATGAAATGCAGGGAAAGAGAGAAAATGTAACAAGATACTGAATTTAGCAAAATTGCTAGAGAAGAACAAAAAAATCCTAGTCACCCTATTTCTGACATGTGTGCTGAAGAGAAATTAAAAGATCTGAAGATTTTTTTGATTCAACTGTTTTACTGGAATTGTTGCTGGTTACTTTCACAGACGGAAATCACAAAATCTACAGACTCACTAAAGGGACACACAAATTATTAGCCAATACTTTCAGAGAGCTGGATGCAAGAGCATATATCCAGTAACAAACAAATACAGGCCTTGTGTGTGACCATCACAAAAGCCCAGGGATCAAAGACCCAAATGCCCAGACATGAAGGTGAGTGAACTGAAATGTACAACTCTGTTTGGCAGCACTGGAACAAGAGCTGGAAGAAGCATGCTCTGCTCTTTGAAAGCATTTGGTGAAACCTGCAAGAACACCTGGGAGGCCTTGAAAAATATTTATTAGCACAGTATCATCTGAACAACAGATAATCTGAACAGATGATCAAAGATCATCTGAACAACAGTTAACAGATGATTTTGATAAGGTCAGTAGTATATTAAAGACATGGTTGGCAATTGTTAAACCTAGGATAAAACCCAAGAGAAAAGAAGGATAAGGCTTATCCAAGTAGCCAAAGGAAAAAAATCTATGCAGTTTACACTAAAAGAAAGTTCTGTATTTTCAGCAGGGATT
>NW_005054302.1:4926858-4928940 GCF_000277835.1 Geospiza fortis | reverse complement strand
TCCATCATTTGACATCCTCCTACAAAGGCAGGTCAAACAGTTACAGCCTCTGAGTTGAAATTTCAGGGTAATGAGCAAGGGTGCATATAAATTCTGGTGAACAGACTAGATACTCAGAAAACAATTCTGGATTTAAAATCTAATTGTTATGCTATACAAGTTTTATAATGAATCCCAGTAAGTCCTGATCCACTTGACCAAAATTCTAATGCACACAAAAACCAATTTAAGAGATTTGGACACATTTCACAAAAGTGATGCCTTAACTGTAGCTCTGCTGCTCTGATCACAGTATTCCTGTTTTGCAATGGGGGTAATAATGTCAATTTTTTGCTATGTCAACAGGTATATTTTGAGATGTTTTTAGTTTATGTTGAAGAGTGGTGCCTGAATGAATATTGTTAATTTAATTCTTAATAACATTTAACAGATTTGAACATTTTAAATCATTAGAGAACAGAAGTTTATAGCCAGGGTCTCTACAAATACTTTAAACAGTGCTCATGCACTGAATATGATCAACTCTACCACTAATTTTTTAAGGATCCTTGGCACCTAAACAATTCTTGGCATGGGACAGCAGCTAGCACAGGCTGAGGCAGCAGCTCTTCCCTGCTGGCAGCACTCATGCTCTGTCTTTGACTGGAGGGCACAGAAGGTCACGGGATGAATGGAGATCACTCCATGCCAGATGGCATTGGGACTTGGAAACTTTCCTGGGACACTGAATTTATTAACATAAATACGAACACGCTGTGATCAAAACTAGGTTCTCAGCACCCATGTCCTCCCAGTTTATCTTGGAGGACCTACACTAACTGAGAATCCAACTGAACTTCACACCTTTTCACCTTTTCCAACCTGTTGCTTGAACCCAGGCTTCTCCCTGTGCAGCTGCCATCAGCCCCCACCCCACTGGCAGTGAGCGTGCAGTCACATTCTGGACTGCAATTACAAACCTGCACTGACATCCAGCACCAAGCTGCAACAGCAGATGGAGAAAGCCCAGACCTGAAATATCTGAAGCATCCATGCTCCTGTCAGAGTGAAGACATACCCTGTATAATATATGGCTACTCCTTAACTCTGTAAGCAGCAGCTTTCTAACTAAAAAGGCATGAAGTGGTCATGCATACTTGGTAGCTGCCCTCTCAGTACCATCTCTGTGAACAGTAAATAATACACAGCAAATTAAGTAGCTTCCACCCTATGTAAATTAGCAACACAGGACTTCCTCTGGGGCTATCTCAGGGTTATCTTCATTATGGAATCTGTGACACCAAAGTAGTTTTTATTCCAAATTTAAACTATTAATATAGAGTGTGTGAAATCAACTTGCAGCAGCAAACAGCTGACTGGCATCATACCACTGGTCTGCAAGAACAGGCCCAATTCCCACCCTCAGGAGAAGTGTCGTGGGATGGTTTGTGCTTGTGCTGAGTAAACAAAAATGAAAATTACTCCTTAACGGAACAGCAGTAGGATAACAGAGCCCAGAGGGCTCTGCTGACTGAGACAAAAATTTTAAGCAACTGGTGTGTGTGCAGCATTAAAAGTAATTACATTACCACTTCCCAGCAGTGCACTGGGATTTTACTTCCACCAGCTCCAGGAACACTGGTTCTTTCTGAGCTTACGGTTTTTTGCAGTAAATTCCAAACTATTTAGAGCAGACTACTGGTGAGAGCAGAGGAGGCACTGGGCAGCACCAGAAGAAAGGAGGCTCGGACCACGTGCCTCTCTTGCCATCCTGCGTGTCCCGGGCGCTGCGGGACCGGGTGAGGGGGGCAGCGCGGGAGGAGCGATGGCACAGCCACCGCACGGAACGGGGAAAGGAGGGAGGAAGGAAGGAGCAAGGAGGAGGGGAAGAGGGGAAGGGCTGGGCACCTCCAGCCAGGTTCTGCGGCGAAACCGCGACCCGGGGTAGCGTCTACATTCCTGCCCCTGCCCGCCCCGGAGCACACGAACGGTACCTGGCGGGGAGCGGGAGAAGTTGCGTCCGGCGGCGCTGACCGCCTGGATGTAGAAGTACCGCACGGGCACGGTGAGCCCCGCTTCCAGCCCGGGGCCCCACGCCAGGCT
>NW_005054302.1:4911716-4926408 GCF_000277835.1 Geospiza fortis | reverse complement strand
CTCTCCCGAGGGGTTTTTCTTCCCTGCCTGTGGGCGCTTTGCGGGCCGCGCTGAGGAGCAGGTGATGGGGGGCTGTGTCGCCCCCTCAAAGAACACGTTACCTGTGGTTTAGGATACAACTCAGCCGGCAGCTGAGCAGCTGGGCTGGAATTTAGAAAGGAAAAAATCGTCTTTATAGCTTATTGTTACTGTCTTGTGTCAGTTGATGTACAGGGATTGCTGTAAAAAGAAAAAAAAGCCCCCTGACATAATTTGAAATTCCTTACTGTTTTTAGGATTTCCCATAGCAATTGCATTTAAAGCAAAGAACAGAGCAGGGACCCTGTTAGGACGCACTGACACACGGTTCCCTGTCCCAGAGAGGAGGCTCAGACACCCACCCATGCCCAGGTGCTCCTGAGTGGGTGAAATGCTGCTGGTGGCCCTCATCAGTGCTGTGATGCTCAGTGAGGGGGGAAGGTATCACAGTATTATCCTCTAGAAAATGTGGCAACAAAGTAATTTAATGGATTTAAAATGTTGGGTTACAAGTAAAGACGGTAAAACTCCAATGATTTGTCTCCTAAGATTATCGTTTTTACCATTTGCTGCTACTAGGAAGTATTTCAAGGTATGAGTAGATGGGAGGGCTTACAAGACTGTAGGAGAATTAAGTCAAGCTTCTGGGCAAGCCTGGATTTTCACATGCAAAGCAATGAGCGCACAAATGAATTCTGCTTGGTTTTGAATAACATGAACTTCAAGTCTCTGTGCATACAGACCATGAAAAACAGGTTCCTTGAAGGGGGAATTATCAAGTCTGGTTTCCTCCTTGCTTTTGTCTTTAGTCTCTTCAATTCCCTCACTTCAGATAGCCACAGATCTCCACTGACATACCGTGTCTGATACTCCCAACAGGTGAGAGGAAACTTGTGTAGTGTTGCAGGGTACAGGGCAGGGCTGAGGTCGGGTGGGGATATCAATCTGCAGATCAGGATCAGTCCCTGTGAGGGGAATTGGGGTCAGACACCGCTTTGGGATAGCTGCCTGTCCTGGGGTTGTCAGCCTGCAGATAGGGCCAGGCTCAGCAGGGAGGGCAGAGGAGAGATGGAGACCAATGACCTATGCCATCAGTGGGGCAGGGACTGATGGCCCCAGGCTGGCCTGAAATGGTGTCCATGGGCAGGGAGAGCCCTGAGGAGGTGGGGGGATCAGGGCCTGATGGTGCTCTTGGGCCGCTGTCCCTGGGAAGGAGCCCCCCCTGTTCTTGTATGGGCTGGGACCAGCTGCTGGGAGCAGCTCTGAGGGAATGGCCCTGGGGATCCTAGTGGGCATGGAGGGACATGGGCCATCAATGGCAGTAACAGTGGCCAACAGCAGCCTGGGCTGAAGGAACAAGGGCAGAGCCAGAGGTCAAGGGGAGTCATTATCCACCTCCACTCAGTACTTGTTAGACCTCATCTAGATCCTGCATCCAGCCTTGGGCTCCCCAGTACAAGACATCAATAAACTGGATCAAATCCAGGCGAAGCCACTGAGATGGCAGAGCTGGAGCACCGGCCCTGTGAGGAGAAACTGGGGCAGCTGGACTTGTTAAGCCTGTTAAGAGATACCATCAGTGAGGGGGTAGACCTCAGAGGAGCCCCCAGGAAGATCATGATATGGCACAGGGCAGAAGGATGAAAGACAACTAGCATGAGTTGAAATAAGTGATGGTCACCCTGTAACATCTCCATGTTATAAGCTGAGGCACAGGTTGCCCAGAGAGACTGTCCAGTCTCCATTTTCAGAGATTTTCAAGCCTCAAATGGATGAAGCCTTAAAAAGCCAGCCCTGACCTTGAAGCCAATCTGCTGTGAGCAGGAGGCTGGACCGTAGACCTTCTGAGGTGACACCCACCCTGACATATCCTTTGATGAAACCATGACATTTCTGTCCCTTCTTTCAAATGTCATCAAGATGGTAGAATGCTCAAAGATCATCTGGGTACATGCATGACTTACTGGGTGGACAAAAATCTAGACAGAAAAACCACCTTAGTTCATAAACTGTGTTTCCTTCTGAAGCCAGGCTGAAGGACTGCCCAGGTACCACAGTTACTGGCTGTAGTAATTAAGGCTGAAACACTGTGATTAGTCTCACACATTTACACGGCACGTGGCAGCCAGGTTTCACTCGGGTCTAATTGCAGCTGAAGGGATCTTCACGTGGAGCTCATCATCTGGTAAAAGCACTCATCAAACACCACCCTTGGCCCCTACATGGAGTATTGGCACCTCAAGGCAAGTTGCAGGCATATGGCTCTCTAAGGGTTTAATATATCTACTGTAAAGGTTCTACCACGGATGGAAAACTATTTTGTGTGCTGGAGCCTCGTCAGCTGGCAGGACCAGAGAAGGCAGCACCTCCTGCCTGAGCCCAGCAGCTGATGTGACTGCTGGCTACAGCTGCGAGATGGACCAAGGCTGCCTGCCCTGCTCAATCCATGGCTTTGTTGGCCATCAGCACCCTGATGATGTTGGCAACCATATTAATATGCTGGATTTTCTTTTAATAGTCTACTGCATTCACAGCAAGTGAAAAACAAATACAGTACCAAAACATTTTTTTTCATGTAAATGCAGAATTTATTTCAAACAAATTGTTTTAAATGTGAAAATCTTGTAAATTATCAATATTTATAGAATACATTTTTGCCAAAGAAAATCTTGGAAGAGTGGAAGTGTTAAAATTTGGCTCTGCTAAACTGAATGGAGCTGATTGCTATTCAAAAGGTATTTCTCCCTATGTTTTCATGCAGTTGACTGTTAGAATACTGTTATTCAGTGTAAATTTTAGTTTACAGATCCTTAACAGGCTGCAGTCTTCCCCAACTAATTTCCAATCAAAAGCCGTTTTTACTTGCTTACATTAAATCAAGCCACCTGATTTGCTGTCATAAACAGCACAGTAAATGAAAAAAAATTATGTCTACAAGGTGAGTGCTTAATCCAACTACTGTTGAATAATTAGAAAATATTTACAAATAAAAATGTTCTAAACCATCCACATCTAGTAAAGAAAAACTGTATGACCATTTACTTCCTTTGTACACATTTCTTTTATCATTCTTTACCTTATGTAGACTGGAATCTCAAATTTTTGGATTAATTTATTTTGCAAAAATGTACAACAGCAGAAATTCCATACAGATACTCAGCTGGTTTTATTTTCTTACTCTACAGAATCCTGTACATAGAGGATAGAGACATTTACAGAAAAACATAATTTCTCCTTAGAATACCACTTTTTACAAGACTGCAATTATACAGTAGTCATCTCCTTCCAGCATTGCCTATGTCAGCATATTCTTTTATCCTTGTGAAACAGGCATGTGGTAGAGATCAGTTCTGTCTATATACAATTTATGTTAGTCCTTCTATGTACAACAAAAGACAAATTACCCCAGCAAAAAGTAATGATACTTATATATCAGTACAGATTTGATCTACAGACCCACTTCTTTAACGAAGCTTACAGTATGAAAAAGTAAGGGTATCTCTTACCTACTGTAATATTTTCATCTTTTAGTTTCTTGTGGAGTAGTCAGTGATACAAGCATTGCTTGTTTTGTGTAAAATATATTATTTTAAAATACCAGTATACTGTCCTTCAAGTTAGAAAAATATAATTATGTCCTAGAGAAATTTTATCAGATTAAAAAGCATATAAAAATATGGACCATCATTTCAGACCATATATGAAATTAGAAATAAAGTAGAAGAAAATGTATAATTATTTTAAAATATATTTTCTGGCTCAGTGAGCCACTTCTGATTTTTCATAAAAAGAGAACAAAGCTTAGTTAGACATTTTATGGCCAGGGACAAGTTTTGGCTACTGAGTAATAATACTGCATTATTGTTGTTGCTGAAGAAGAGCTAATGGAACATGTTTACACCCATTCAGTTAAGAGGATAAAGAGCACTGTGGTCACAGCAGGAACAGTTGAAAAATACCAAAAGGGGATGGTAATTTGACAAAGGGCAAAGAGCCTTTCTTACTAGTTTTATTTACTTTGGATGTAAAAAGCCACCAGTTTGTACAGTGCAGCAGGGCCCCAGCCAAGTGCCCTCTCAGGCTGCCCCAGGTGCTGCTGCCCTGAAGGAGCCCAGTGGCTGCACATGCCTCATCCTGAGACCAGCCAAGCAGAAGCAGCTACAGAACTCTAGGACCTTACAAACTGTTTTGGTTATTTTCTCACTGCTAGGACAACTAAAGATTCAGCCTATGTGGTTAACACAGGAAACCAACAAGCTAAATCTTTTTATATTTTGAATTGTTAAAAGTGTATGTCTTTTAATCCAAGTTAACCTATTTCTAAGACCAGAAATCTGGCCAGTCATGTCAACTGTAACCAAAGCTGTGCTGGTCATGAATCTTCCATGTCTGGAAAGCAGATTTCCATGCTCAGCTTTCTTTCTTTTGGTCAGTTTCTCAGTGCTGTGCCCTGTGTTGAGCTTTTTCTCCTACACTAGAAGCTCTGCAACTCACATTGCTCACTGCTCTTGCAATGCTGAAAAGTCCTGGTGTGGAATCTGCCTCAACAGCACAGCAGAACAAATGCCACCAGGGACATTGTTGCTATGCTTCCCAGGAATGCAGAAAAAGAACATTCATGCAGAATGCGCTGTAAAGATTTAAGAGGTTTCATTTTGTGAGGATCCTGTTCAGTGGGAAGGATTAGCATTATCATGCTTGATAATGAGGAAGATCAGAGAAACAACAAATTATCAGCAAAGTAACTTCTTGGTTTTCTGTTAAGTTCTGTAGGAAAAAGCAGCTCAAACTAGAATTTATCCATTCCAGCGCTGCGTAGCTGGCAGGAACCTAACTACTGCTTGCTGACTCAGAGGAAAGCCATCCCTGGACTTACACTACCCAAAGCTCCACAGCTGTTTACCTTCTATTATTTGGGGAAGGGATTTTTTAACATTGTTTTTTCCCTGCTAAGAGAAACAGGAAAGGTGAAGCCACACATTTAATACAAAAGTCAAATGCTCAGCTAATATACCATACTAACTCCCTTGAAACTAAGGAAGCTGTACCAGTTTATAGCAGCACAAGAACGGGCCCAGCATATTTGACATGTTTTTGCCAGCCCAGAAACAACCACACTATTGTGCCCTCTTAGTACCACAGTCCCTTCATAGCTCTGATTCTTTATCTATCTCATCTAGGTAATATTCATCATCAGTGGTGGTATCACTGTCTGAGTCCGAGTAAGTGGCTGGGTCTTCCCCATAGGTATCAGTCAGCTCTCGGGGGGACGAGGCAGCTGATGACATTTTGCTCCCAGCAGAACTCGAGCTCAGAAGCTCAGCCCTGTTTATAGAAGAGCTCTCTGTATCTCTGAAAGCACCAGGGTTATTCAGAAGACATGGTCTCCATAATCGCCCTTCTGTGAGTGACCTCTTGATGTTTTCCAGGAAAGCCAGTTGTTGCTCTTTGCCAAATATACCAAATTCCACAGACGGGTACATTAAATTTCTGGTGCTGTAACATTTCTCATCGTCTGACGCCCAGTTTTCATTCTCATCACAAGACAACAGCTCTGAGTAAGATTTAAATCTCTTCCCATGTATGCCATCTTTGGGTAGAATATTGCTTCCTGAGGCAGAGGTCTCAAGGCAATCTCGAGAACAAATGCCCTCGGAGAGGTGACGCTCACGCTGACTTTTTGCACGGCTCTTGCACAACTGATAGCTATTGAGGTTAGCGTTTTCTAAGCCAGTGGGCTGAGAGGTATTTTGTCGCTGACCAAGCACTGTCTGGGAAGTCAGGTTTTGCTCTGGACATGTGTCTGCCTGCAAGCAGCTATTTACATAGGTGTTGGAGTTTTTGTCAGTTAAAAGTGGTGAGGGAGGAGCACAGGTATGACAGCTAGCTCTTCCTTTCTCTTCATCCAGTGGGTATGAGGTAGTAGCACTGGGAGCGATGGGCTGGCTTTTGCTTTCTAACCCGAGATCAAGTGTTTGGGAATTCTTATTTCTTGTGGTTACTGATTTATCTGGAAATAGGGTTGTGAGTCTTGGCCTATTTTCCACTTTCACTGCAGTTTTTTGAGGACTGATGGCTTCCTTCTGGGTATATGAACTTGTAAAAGGCCTCCTTTTGCTGTTAACAAGCAAAGAAGGATCATTCTGATTTTCAGTCTTCTTATTATCAGCTGTTCTTGGTCTTGGAGTATTCTTGTCAGAGTTCAGACTGTGATTCCAATTTTCATTGTCCAACTCCAGGAATGGCTGGTGGGAATCCATTGAAATCAATGAGTCAAGGGACATGTTGACCTCTAAAGAAGTAGCACTTTCATCATTCTGTGAAAAAATGTTACTTATGTGTGGTTTGGGGGGTAGATTTTTACTTGAAAATTTACGACTTGTTTTGTAAACAGCTGCCAATTTATTTTTAATTGAAGGTCTGTTTTTCCTTTTCTCTATATCTTTGACTTTGTCTCTTGTGCAGTCAGAGAGAAGCTTGTTCTCCTCTTCTGCACTCTGTGTTATGTTCTGATCTTGTGTAACCCTGGGGACTTTATCTTTTATGTTCAGGTTGCCCTCAATATGCCTCTCTGATTCCTGAAAACCACTGTAAACTTTACTGATATGAGAACTCTGTGAGTTTTGCTCTTTTTTAGTTTTTGAATTCTTTACTTCATCTGTGCTAGCCACTTTGTCTAGCTGAAGAAATGGATCAGCACTGGAAGCTGTGCTTACCTCAGATGCTTTGCTTGGAGACTCTGGAAGCACTTTGCTGCAAAAGTTTGAACCATTCTCTTTTTTTCTTGAGCTGTCAGCCCTTAATTGCAGTCCACTAAATTTATTATTACACAGAGGGGTGGTTCGGTGTAGGACATCTACTCTCTGTTTAACTTGGGCACTATCCCTGTACATACCTTCCACAGGAGTAAGTGGCACATCAGCATGCTCTGTGTTACCACTCCTTCCAAGGGAACTCTTCCCCTTGGAGCGCATGAATAAACTGTTCAGATTTTTCTTGTTCACTTTTGGGGGCTGAGAGCAAGTTTCAGAGCTTCCCTTCTGCAAAATATTTTTATTTGTTGAATCAGAATATAAAGGCTTCTCTAAATGTCTGGCTGGCTTGGGAGGGGTTGATAAAGTGGACATTAGTGGTGTGGCTCTTTGTAAAATTTCCTTCTTTTCTTTTACATGTATTTCTGCCTTTTGGCTCCTTGAAGCATCAGAAATGGCCTTACCTGACTTAGCCACTATTGCAGTGGATTGTGGGCCACCAAAAGAAATTTCTTTTGCCACCACATCAGAAAGTACGTTTTCTGCTAATGGAAGACATGCTGAATTATCTTTCTTGTTAGGTACCACACTCACTGGTTTCTCAGAGCTAGGGGATAAATGAGATTTCTCTTCTTCACTATCAACAGCAGTTCTTAAATTCTGAGGTGTGACCAGAACTGAAGATACTTGGTCAGAAGAATATGAAGGCACCTCTTTTTCTGAAGTAGCAGGAAAAAAACCATTTGCTAAGCTCACATGACCTTCATTTTTCTTGTTTTGTATACTTGGTGACTGAGCAGTTTCTTTGGGACAAGGTAAATCTGCATCCTCTGAATTACCTCTAAAGAGGCTACAAAATGTTTTTGAATGCCTCCGTGGTAGTGTGTAATAAATTGAAACTAGTTCATGATACTTGACATGATCTTCATCAACACAAACTGTAAATGTGCTTGTGGTTTTGTATTTCTGCAAAAAATTTCCCCCTTCCTTATAATCTGAAAACACAGAGGATTCTCTTCTACTTAGATATTTACATCTGTCTGTCAGATCAACTGATGTACTGCTACTTACTGAATCATTACTATTTTTGCTTAAAGGACTGTGGTAATCTTTGTTACTTGTGGCAGCATTTAATGATGCTGATGTTAGAAAGGAACATTTTGGATCTAAACAAGACACATCTCCTTGATTAGAATAAGAGGTGTCAGCTCTATGCAGAGTTTCAGACCTTAAACAATCATATGTTGCTCTGCTTTCTCTAGGTAAAGAGATGGGCGTCTCTGACATAATACTACCAGCAATGCTAGCTGATTTTCTAGGCAAAGTGTAATAAATAACAAGAGGGTCAGAAGATTTGGAGCTGTTTCTGCCAGGGGAGCCAGTAATGCTACAGCTACTGCTATGTCTTGGTGAGCTGTCTTGCTTGTGAATTCTTCTAATACAAGGTGAAGTACTCTTCATTTTTTCAGTTCCTTTTTCAAGGCAAAAGTAACTTAAACTATTTTCAGAAGTATTGGGTTCTCCATCAAAGCCACACATATAAGTATTTCCAGAATTTCCATTTCGTGGAGAACTAGTAGTGAATTGTCCATTACAGTCCTTAGTAACTAAAGTGCTTGCTTTTTGCAGTGTTTTCTGTGAAATCTCTTTGCTAACACTTGTCCTACTCACTTCAGCTGTCTTCCCCCCTTCTGCTTGAGATTCAGTAACAGTGCTATTTACCGAAGAGCTAGCAAGTGTTCCTAAGCATTTAGCATTGTCTTTATGAGAAAGTGCTTGGGGGGAGTTTTGTGAGAAAGATGAGAGCTCAGGAGGACAGGACAACATGCCTTGACAGTTTGCTAATTTTTCAGTGGATAGAGCAGAAGTAACATTCAGTAGTGAGGAGTGTCTCTCTGGAGTAGCTTTGTTAAGGGCTTCTGCACTCCATCCATCCTGTTTGATGCTCTCTTTTTGTGCTGCATAATGCAGATTAGGTTCCCATTCTTTCTGATTTGGAAGAAAAGGTTCCTTCCTGCTCCCATCAGCTGGCAAAATACAAGGAGGCTGACTGAAAGCACTATTGGGTGGGCAATCATTTTCCTTCATTTCTACATTTCTTTTTTCACCATTTGATGTATAAATTTTTGCAGTATCTCCTCTGGCAGTGGCTTGGGCTTGTCTCTTTGATGTCATTGTGTTAAAGAGAGATACATCTCTTTGCCACATGGCAGAAGCTGGGCTGTTAGGGGAAAAACTCCGTGCGTTGATGTAGCTTGTATCTGCTTGTTGAGGAACTGACGGTAACAGCATATCTTCATCTGGCTGTTTCACACCTTCAGCCTTTTCCAGGTGTGTAAAGTCTGCCTTTGTACTCCTTTGGGTAACAACAACTGAATTCCTGTTCAGTCTTGTAGGTTCTGGTTGGTTCTTTGAATTGGGAAAGACTGACTCATCAGTTCTGATACCAGATGAAGAAACAGAAGATGTACAACTTAGCCAAGGCTGACAGCCCTCAGTGAATTCTGAAAAATTTCTGTTTGCACTTCTTGTCATCCTTTTGACACTTGTATTTTCTGGAGAGTACATGTGAAAATCATTCTGCAGGCGCTGTGAACCAAACTTGGCATTCTTTGCATGTGCCCACTGCTGGTCATTTAAATTAGCCATAAAAGCTTCAAAGCTGGCATCAGGGGAAATAAACACATCATCGCTGTAACACTGAGGAATATCAGCCCAGGAAGGATAGCTGTCTTTTCTTCCATAAGAATTTTTTTGGTTTGCATACAGCTTCCCATGAGAAGTGGTGTCTCTATAGTAGGATCGAGAGAGATTATTTTCTGATTTGTATATAGGATAATTTTCCCAGTTATCAAAGGGCAATGGAGAAGTAGCTTTGTCAGGGCAACTAACTCTGCTAAAGCAATTACTGCTTGAAATAGATCTTCTGTAGTGGTGTTTTGAGTGGTAACTTGGGTATTTCTTAGTTTCTAGTAAAGAGCTGGGATATCTACCATGATCTGTAGCATGAAACTCCATAAGTGATTGAGTTCTGAACATTGTTTCTGGAGCTTGTTCTGAAGAGTCTGGTGTGTTGTTCCATACAATGGAAGACAGAGGAATTCTCTTTGGGTTCTGTCGACCAAACCTTGGTACAAAACCATTCTTGCTCTCCCTTGCCAATGGATGCTGTAAACTGGATGCTGAGAGCTGATCAGAAGATACTGATGATGGACATCTCCGAAGGGAACACACAGAGTAACTTCTGCCAGCTGTATCCCTGTTCATACAAGCCTTGTGCCTAAATCCACTGTTGTGCGTTACGGAAGGGGGATATAAGCTCCCCTCGGAAGACCGCCCGAAGGACACCGCAGACAGCCTCCTGCGGTGCAGACGGGGATTCCCTTCCACTGCATCACCACAGCTGCAATCCTCTTGAAAAGCTGTTTGGTGCCAGTTTATATATGCACTCTGTAACTTCCTTGGTCTGATGAAAATCTTGTGTTCATCTTTGGCCCTTAGTGTTCTCATTCCATCTGGGAAAAATGCGCTAGGCAAGTCACTCCAGTCATTCCTCTGTTGCCCCCTGCTAACAGTCTGCCTCTTTGAAGTAGGGAATGGGCTACTACTTTGGACATTTGATGTACTGCTTGTGGAAACAATCCTGTCCAAAGGGTCTTGGGTTTGTTCCTGGGCCAGTTGGTCATCCAGATCACTTAGAACTGCACGGGGAAAAAAAAAGATACTTGGTTTTGCTTTCTTTAATAATCTTCTGACTGCTTATGTTAAAAAGTTTCACATACTACATTAATAATCAGAACTGGCTTTAAAAGGAATCAGCTTCTCAGCATTCAAAACCCTTCCCAAACCACACATTCTTCCTCCATAGGACTTTTCAGCAGTCACCCATTATGACTACAAGAAAAAAAATGCTCTCTTCCATGACTGCTCTTTATGTAAATGTTAGTCTTCATGCTATTTAAAAGAAGAACAAAACAATTTGAAGTCTGAGTTCTCACTCATGCACTGTGTGTGTATGTGTGTGTGTATGTGCATAAACTTTCCAAATATAGTCCGTAAGCAAAAAAATCCCTGAAAAGAATTCACTAGGCAAACACGGACCTTTCTGTGTGTTCACAAAGCACAGCTATGACATAACTATGAGAAAACAGAATCCTGCAAACCATCAAACAAGCATATTCAGCAGTCTGGCATGTCCACTGGTTATTTCATTCATAAAATAAGTTCTCTTCTGAATTGTATGAGCACTGAAAATGGCATTTTCTGGATAAGAAAGGGTAATTAATAGTTAGGAAGCTATGATTCAATCTAGCAACAAATATGTATTTATATAAACATATATAGGCAACCTCATGAGGGGAATTAAGCACTGTGTAGCTCAATTAGCCAAGATAGTCAGTCAGAAGACTGATAGCAATGATTAAAACTATTTTTATTGTAAAAAGCAATTATGCCTTTGCTAATTGTATTCTGCTATTTTCAAAATACTACACATAATATACAATGGATATGATTGTTTTGTTACAGAATTTCCTAATCCACTTAAATACATAAGACTGAGTGATCAGTCACTGTGCTAACTGTGTTAGCCTGTGCTAACATTACAAAAGCATTAAGAAAGCATTGATAAATATGTATAGTTGGAATAAAATGTGATCCAAAAGTACTAAAATTCTCCATTTTTCCTAAGTTTCTCTTCAGTACACAAAATAGAAGAGTCCTGAGAAACCTAGCTTAGAACAAGAAAAAAGATGAGTTGTTTCTGTGTCTTCCATTGGGAGGACATGAGCCAAGCTGAAAAAGAGCCTGCAACTCTTGACTGGGGGTATAAAAAGGCTCCCAGAAAACTAACTGAATGCCATAATGCCTCTTGCTTCTGTGGTTTGCGGCTTTATAGTTTATAAAACCAGGCCAAATAATTAATCATGATCCAAATTATTCATGCAGGAAACGGATAGAATTCTCACGTAACCATATGTCTGCATCTGAAGGGTGCAGTGTGGGCTCCCAGCAGAAACAGCAGAGAACTGTGCACAGTTACAGGGGATTCTTCTGAACTGTATCAGCATTAGATGAAATGCATTCTAAGAGTGATTGATCACTGGCATCTCCTGAAATCAGTGTTGGAGTAGACATTCTGCTGTCAGACAAAGACAACAAAAAGTAGCCACTCTGCTAGAAATGAGCCATTTTTTTACAGCTGTGCTTTTGCAGAAAATTCTCCCAAACCACAGTAACTTCTGGTAACAATACTATCAAACAATGCCGAAATAAGGACACACACTTACCACTGAAAATCTCCTTCTCTAGCTGTTCATTCCATTCCAGTGTACTTTTCTCCACTGTTTCATTTTGGTTTGTATCAAAAGATTGATCACTTGTTTCAGCTGACATTGGGGAATTACACATTTCAGCCTGTTAAAAATTGTAAAGTAACCTGGTTTCAGTTCTACATGTGGGTTCAAATCACATTTCATATATCACATCACAACCTGTGTCACAAATTCCAGAGGTGAGCAAGCTCTGTCAGTCCATTAAATAATGTATTATTAAAATACACAACTGAGGGTTGTAAAATTGCATGTAGTTTATAGACTTCTACACATATAATAAGGAGAATTACTCATCTTGTCCTCATCCTGTAGCATGTTTTGGATAAGGGCATAGTTTACTTAATTTATCCTAATGCATCCTTATTGCATTGTATCTCTCAATTTAGTTTTCCACAAACACTTCTTCCTTGAGCAGTGTATTTTAAAATTCACCCACTGACCTCCCAACAGAGATTTAATAATTTAACACTACAGTCCATTTTCTTATAGGAAGACAGCACTTAGTGATAAAAGTGAGGAAAATGTCATCCTAGTCCCCATCTGTTTTTTGATAACATGTTAAACTGAGACATTCTATCCCACCCATATTTCACTAAGCTCACAGTCTCAGATGGTGGAAGTGCAGACAATTGTTTTAACTACTGAATTATTTTAGCTGAAACTCTTCCTCCTTTTTTCAAAAAAAACCACCCTACTACTTTTTTTGTTTGCCATATTCATAATATTTTACTCATCTAGCTATAATATAGCTTTATATAATACGTTTATATAACAGACAAGATTCCCTGATAAGATCTTTGCTCAGTCATATATTAATATAGATTATCTATTTGTTTTTGAAATATGAGAGAAGGGAGGTGGCCAGTTTACATCTTCTGTGCCTTTGATTATACACTGTATGCCTTCTTAGTCCCCTCTGTGGTTATGCCACCCAATTGAAGATGAGGAAAAACATGTTAGAAATACAGGGTAATAAAATAATTAAGATAGAAAATGTAATCCTCGGAAGAAAATCTGATATTTCAACAGCATGCACTTAAATTACATCAGAAATAAATGTTTTATCCTTAAAATAAGCTTGTGCTTATAAAATGGAACATCCATCCATCCATCCATCCATCCATCCATCCATCCATCCATCCATCCATCCATCCATCCATTAAAAAAACCAAAAGTTCGTGCTTCAAAATTTACATTTACATGGTAACTATGTGCATGGAAATGTTGCACAAGAGGTTCTAGATTACTGCCTGCCCAGGCCAGCTACTCTTTTTCATCCTTGTACAAATGAAATGAAACAAGGTAAATATACTAGATTATGATTTAGTCTGAGTTTTGATCTATTTACAGGTTGGTTACAGTTGCCAAGATATGTGAAGGTCCTGACCTAGGAAAATATCCATGCAATTATTATGAGAGAACTGAAATCCGGCAGAGCTAGATGTAGGGCCTAGCTAGGAAAGCTTTGGATTTTAACAGACAAGCTCAGTCTACTACATACAACAAGTTCACAACACAGACATTTTACTCAGCTTTTAAAACAAGAACTGCAAGAATACTATTTAAACATGTTAAAGCAACAGCCTACAGCAAGAGGACTAGTTTTTGAAAAATCTGTATTTAAACATTGCAGACAAGAAATTGATAAGCTACTTACCGTTGCCATTTCTTCCACTTTTGAGGGTGGGCTAGCAGAACTGTCATATCTGTAGGCAGAGGGATTTAAATGTTGGTTTTGAAAAGGAACTTGCTGTAATTTCATCAAGTAGGAAATATCCAGCAGCTTCTCATTTTAACAACTATTGAGAAGCATCTGAAAAAAACTTGCTCTATGAAGAATTCATCCTTACCTCCCCCTTGACAATATCCTGCAAAAAGTGCTTGGAAAATGTACCATTCAGTTTGGCCTTCTCAGCTTGCAAACTTCATAACTGCACAGCCAAGAATGAACCCAACCTACTGACATCTCAGTGTCTGCAACAGAATTGTTTCAATCCAGCATTATGGTAAGATGGTATTTGTTCTTTTTCCAAACAACTATAATTTAGTAGGTACTAGTCATAGCCTAAGTTATATCCTTGTTAAGTTCTGACTGGTTTGCATCTGCAATTCTATTGTTTTTCCCTTCCGTTTCACCCCACTCAGATGCAGAGCTGTGCTCTGTCCCTGCAAAGGAGGAGAGACAGACAGCAGATTGGTTTTGGTGTGAGCTTTGGAACTTGCTGCTATTCACCCAAAATAGCCTTTATTTACCCATTTTTAAGACATGGTAGAAGGCTCATCTGCTTTCCTAAGCTACTTAAGGCTGCAAGGGCTTGGCAGAGAACTGGCTCGAGCGCCCGTGAGTAATGCAGTGGTTAGAACAAGCTGAGAAGCCCCGAACATAAAAAGTACTCTGTCTGATGGGGTGACTTGCAGACAAATACAAAATAAATGAAAGAAACAAGAACAGGACTAGACGTCACTGAGTCTATTCAAGTCTGCAGATCCTTGTTTTACAACTAAGCAAACCCAGTCCCTTCAAAAGCCCCGAAGAAAATGTTGTTCAGCCTGTGCTGATTGCCAATTCTTCCTCGTCTCAGAAACTGC
>NW_005054302.1:4901878-4911689 GCF_000277835.1 Geospiza fortis | reverse complement strand
GTGGGTTCTGCTCAGTCCTGTTTGTCTCAAAGTCTTTTTGAATGACCTTGTTCTTAGGCTCTGAAAGCCTCCCTGTGCTCAGGTAGACTACTTTATTGTGCTTCAACAGCAAGTATAAACCGGCTTGTTGGCAAGTTCTTTGTGGCCCAGCCTTTCCTCCTGAAGTGCTTTGTCATTTGTTTGCAATGTGCTTGCAGGCAGGGAAGAACAGTTGAAAGGTGCAATTTGTTTTTGCTTCTGTAACTGTGAACTGTAAAACCAGGATTCCTCTCTGACATGGGGTCCAACTGAAACCAAACAAGCCTGTTGACTTCAGCGAGCTTAGGATTTGGCTAGACAGTCTGAATCTGAAATTCCTAATTTTTCCTTGTAGCTCTGAATAAAAACAGCCATTAAATCAGGGGGTTACCTCCCGCTTTGAATGAAGTTTACAGAACCAGAACCCAGAAATGTATGTAGCTTTTCCTTTAAACTTAAATAAAGTTGTGTTTTAATGCTTCTAAAACAAATTAAGAACGAAACTTACATTTCAGAGCTTTTACAATGATTTCCTGCAAATTAAGTTCATTAAAATCCTGTGGCTTAGCAAGTTACCTTAGTTTTACTTATATGCATAACAAAAATGCAAAAGCTTTGTTAGAAGCTTTCTTCTTCAGCTTTACTGTGCAAAGCCACTCTTTGGCAAAGCCCAAGAGCACAAAGCTCTCCCCACTTGATGTTGTATTAATTGCTCCTTGCAATGAACCTACGTGAAGTAGACATGTTAGTTAGAAATGTCAGTTAGAAATGTCTTTTGATAGTCTAGGCAAAATTTAAATTTTCATTTGCACCTCTGGCACTATTCTAAATTCATCTCTGTCTTTATTGTCACTGTTCTCTCAGAAATAACTGGACATTGCATCCTGCTTTACTTTTCTCCCTGCTAACTTACACTGACGAGGTTATTTTAATATTTTCCCTATGCCAATCTCTCAATTTCCCAAACTGCCTTATTAATTTCTATGAACTGTTTTAAATTTTCCAGCATTTCAAAATTAAGGTTTTTCTTACTTTCAGAGAAATATTGCCTAATTTTAGGAAACAGTAATTCAGTTTCTTTTTTGGTCAACAACACTGAGCAATGTTTACATTATTTTGCACACAATGCATATATACATACTTGTAAATTTTGTCTATTATTCATAAACAGGAAAGAAGCTAAATTGATGTTCAAGTTCAGAAATATCTGCCATATGGAAAATACTTCTCAGTATGGAAAATGAGAAATTATATTTTCTACATTTCCACTTACATATATATGTACCTTTTTAATGACAATCAAATGTAAGATTAAAAGTAAAAGATGACTATCACAATTGGTAACAATAATAAAAATCCATGAATTAAAATCTGCTGTGAATTAGTATTTCCACAGAGGCAAGGCACCTGTCTTCCCCAGGCTACCACCAAGCTGTCCAATGTCAGTATAATCCATTTTCTTCAAGACTATTCTTATCAGTACTAAGTAAGAAGCCAACTAAAATCCAAACGCATAGCTCACATATGCTGAAAACACAATTAAACAGCATTTTTATCTAGGATGAATCACACACATATAGAAAAGAGTAAGAATGAATTCAAGAACTGACACCTTTGAACCGAAAGTGATCAAACTGCCTTCAGACTACAGTTACAAACCTTTTATTAGCATCTTCTGTATGTCCATGTGAGTGCACTCCTTCCTGCAGCATCCATAGTTTATTCTCACAGTAGAACACCACCACAGCTGCCGAAACTCCCTCTCCAGAACTGAAAGGACCCTCTAACCAGCCATTAATGTTTAGCCATTGAAAATCTTCTGCCAGTTAGGCTTACTTACAGGATTTACAATGCTGCGTCCTATAGTGTTTCACTAGCTCTCCAAAATAACTCTACCTGGTGAGAGGCAGATTATTTCAGTGCTTTGCCTATGCATAAAGCAAACCACATGCCACGGCAACACCTAGAAGAGGGTGGGGGAAGTTTTCAACAGAGAGGCGTGACTAGAATATGTAGCAATCAGCTCAGTTACACGTCAGGATTGACTTGTTTATTTTTCAAGTTATGCTCGGTCAGAAATCAAAGGCATCTGAGCCTGAGATACGATAGATTTTCTGTGGAAAAGCCAGATAAACACACACAAGAAAAGCTGATCTAATGAGTAGGCACAGTTTGGTTTTTTTGCCTTCTTAAGTGAAGAAATAATTTCAGTGCTTAGATTCTACAGCAAAGCCTCGACCTTCATGTGTGCATTGGCTACCTCACTGTGCACCGGGATAAAGCACCCTTGAAATCTGATTCTCAGTTACACAAGTGTCCCTTTATTCTTCGGGGAAGACTGTGGCCCAGCATTTCTGTGTTCCAGGATAAGGGGCATTACCAGGTCACAAGAAAGAGGAAGGAGAAGACGACAGGTATGGAGCAGTGTTAACACTGCATATTCTCTTTCTGTGTTGTGTTGTTATGTAAGACAATTTTTACGAGTGTAAATCCACAAAGCTAACCTCAAAGCCTCTACTTAAACCTCTCCTTAAATCTCCTGCTTTCATACAAACACTCCACAATAGCAAGCTGCTCTGTTACAAAACCTACGTATCAGACTAATCATAATTTCTTTAGAGGCTTGCATTCCCTGTCATTGTTTATTACAGCTGTTTTATTACATCATGCCAGCAGGGAGCCCCAGGCACAGACCAGAATACCAATCTGAGACGCACTGAGCAAAAACCAGCTTTTTGTACCAAAGATCTTGCATCTTTGTACTTGGATTTCACAGCACTGCACAATGCAGCTCTACCTGTGATATCCAGTCCCAAGCATTACCCTAAGACACATACATTAATAGTAAGACTTCATGCACGTGTTGCTGACATACGGCCACACAGGACAGAAGTTAGGAGAGATCAGGCAGCCTAACCAGCCTGACTGTAGCTTCCCCCACCCTTTTCCTCTGAACAGCAGCTTCAACCCTGGCAATGGCAAAGGAGAAGGATGCTCTTCAAACAGCAGCTCCAGAGCTGTACATGAGACCAACTTTGGTTCAGATTCAAAAACCAAGTAAGCCAAAGCAAACTCAAGTACTGAACCCAAAGCACTGACAAAGCACAGAAGGCAAAAGGGCCAAGAACTGCCTGGTTTGCCTGGCTGGAGCTAAAGCTGCAGGGCTGCCTCTAAGCTACCTCTGGGCTAGAAATGGTGGGAACTGATGCAGCAGAGCTGCCTGGGGCTGGTACTCTCTGCCATGACTTGGGAAAGCTATGCTTTCCTATTGTATCACAGCCATAGGGCACCTGATCCCCATGCACCTTACACCGTGTCCTCTTGAGAGGGAATGAAACAGGATGCAGCTGCACCAAAGTCTACAGTCTTTCATATACTTTAAGTCTTTACGCAAAACCTGAGCAAAATAGGTTTAGCCAAGAGACTCTACCTACTACTTGTGACTTAGTCCCCTTTCTTCTGACACAATATATGAAATCTCTCATTACAGTACCAAATAAAAATCCCAACCTTCCCAATGAGGTAAAAAGCAAGAGACTGAAAAAATAATTTAACAAAATTTTCTAAAACTTTAGAACTTTGTTCTAAACCACAGAACAATTCATATACTTTTTTAAAGCTGGAAATAATGTATGTTCTCATTATAGCTCACCGTGGTTGCTTCTGAGTATGGGTTTTCCTTGATCTTCTAAAGGAGGAAAGCCAAGCAAAAGGTGATCTGAATCCCAGAAAGGAAGCTGAAGTGTTCTTTTGTGCTTGAGGATTCGTGCGGGATGACATTTTTATTTCTTTATGATCTAAAAATGTGATAAAAGTAGATTTGTTTTGAGTTCTTAATAAATACAGTATTAAAATATACATAAATGTTATGTCTTCATAAACAATTTTCTTTTGCTTACCTTTTATGTCAGGTAAATCCAGTTTTGACATTTTTGGACAGACTTTGTGACATACTGGTTTATAATGACTAACTAGAAGACAGAGAAAGATAAACAGGTCTAAAGTTTCAAAATGTATTATTTGTTTTGGGTGATGCATGTGAGCTACATGAGGCTGATTTTCACAAAGTAATCAGAACTCAATTACTTGAAAATCATGCCTGTTTTAAAATACAGGCAAATCAAACATTTGAAAATTGAGGCACCCACAATCACTACTCACTTTGTTTTTACATTTGTAAGAAATATAAATGTGACAACCCAGAACATACAATGATCTAACTGACTGTAATGTAACTACATAACACTAACTAAGACTAATGTGTCCTCTGTATCATAGATTTCCTTACACTGGGATTCCTGTGGCCACTAGAGTACCTTTTTTTTCTGCTACAAACTGCATATCACATCTGTATTTTCAATGCAAGATATCATGAATGATTTCTTTGGGAAGGTTACGACTGTTTTCTTCAAATAGAACATAAACTCAGTCTGCCTGTAAAAGCAGCTGGCATTTGGTGGGAAGATGAGGATGAGCATTACTTATAGAAAAGGGAAAGAAACGGAAGGATCTGCACCACACCACAGCGAACTGGAGGATATAAGGAAACAAGATGCCACTCAGGAATAAGGCATTACTTTTTTTTTTTCCCATTTAAAGCAACACATGCCTGAAACAACACAACAGGCTGAAAATGGCTATCCAATGACTGTAGGAGAAAGCAAACCCAGAAATTAGGGCAAAGTGTCATTTATAACAACAGCAAGGGGCAGCATTTTGGACATTGTCCAAAATGAAGTAAATAATTCATGTCATGTGATTGAAATCTTGTGTGTAATACATGGCTTTCCCTTCAGTGACAATCTCTGTGTAATTCAAAATGCTTCATTCTTTACCCCTTTCAGAGCCTATTTCTTGGTGGCATTGACTTGACAATGCAGGTAACATCAAAAGAGTCCTAATAGCACTGCCATAGCCAGGATGGTCTAGGGATGTAGACACAGCAAGGCTTCTGCAAGAAGAAGTAGGATCTTTTATTTAGCCAGCTTATACAGTTGGAAATATCAGACAAGCCTCTGAGGCACACAAGCCCTTCTTCAGATCTGAAACAGAAACAGGTGTTTTCAAAGTTAAATGCCAGAGAACAATTACATAGAGTTTAGTCAATCAGATCATCTCTGAAAGAGAAAAATAGTAGGTAGCTGAGGACTAGAGGGGATGTTGGGGATAAAAGGTCAGGAAAGACTGAGATCTATTCTATGCAGGTCTGTAGTATGAGGAAAATGTTTAAGGTTTCACTTATCTTTCGAAATACATGACTCTACTTTCAGTTGCTATGATGCACAAATAGGAGGAGCTCAATGAAAAACATGCAGAAGTGTGAATGGAATAAAAGCATATATCGTGCATGAGAACTACCTGGACAGAAGATGAAAGACAGTGCAGAGTACCATGCTTTTTATAGAGACACCGTGTTTCTTGGGCATGTTCATTTTGGACGGGCATCAGAACCTGTGAAATGAGATCTCAAGAAATTGCTTCCTGGTCAGGCCAACTTTTCAGGCTTTGACACTCACCCTGTGAGTGTCAAATAAGCACTAGCATGCCTTTAGCCCAGTGTTACCAGAAAAAGTTTTCCACTAGTATAGTCAAGCCTTTCTCATCCAAACTCATCTACTTATTCCAAATGTCATTTAGGTGCTTTTAGGTTTTCAAGAAAACTAGGCAAAACGAAAATCTTTTGTGCTGGTTTAGTTAATTTTTTTCCATAGCTGCTTGCAAGGGCTATGTTTTGGATTTGTGCTGGAAGCAGTGTCAGTACCACAGGGATGTTTTAGTCACTGCTGAGCAGCCCTTACACAGTTAAGGCCTTCCCTGCCTCTCACCCCACCCTACAAGCAAGTAGCTCAGTGTGCACAAGGAGCTGGGAGGGGACACAGCTGGGACAGCTGACCCCAGCTGACCCAAGGGACATTCCAGACCATACAGCACCGTGCTCAGTGTAGAAAGCTGGGGGGAAAGAAGGAAGGGAGGATGTTCAGAGTGACAGTGTTTGTGTTCCCAAGCAACCATTGTGCATGCTGGAGCCCAGCTTTCCTGGGGACAGCTGAACACCTGCCTGCCCACAAGAAGTGGTGACTTAATTCTTTGATTTGCTTCCTCATGTGCAAGGTTTATCCTTTATCTATGAAACTGTCTTTATCTCAACTCATGAGTTCTCTCACTTTTAGCCTCTTGCCCATCCTGATGGGGGTCAAGTGAATGAGCCACTGGGTGATGCTTAGTTGATGGTTGGGGTTAAGCCGCAAGAGTTCTTTAGGATACCCACTGTAAGGCTTGAAGTGTTTGAGATAACAACAGATCTCAGTGGAATGTGCTAGACAGAATTTATCACTGCTCTTGCAGTTTAGTTATTAATTGACAGGTTCCAGTGCTTGCCATGGGGCTTGCTTGCCAGGCTGTAAGTTAGAGCCTAGTGCTCCTTGGTGCAATGGTTATGTGCCATGGTTATGGTGTACCTCTGAAGGGATTGTGACCAAGAATAAGTCTGTAGAAGGTATACACCTCGAAGAATCTGTGGCTGTGCATGTGGTCATGCTGGAGAACCTCAAAGTGAGTGGCCGTGGATAAGCCCATGACGCCCCCACAGAGACTGCAGCCACAGGTTGGAGTAGGTACATTTCTGAAGGCATTGTGGCCCATGGAAGAGGCCATGCTGGAAAAGGTGCACCTCAGATGGACTGGGGCTGTGGATAACTCCATGCTGCAGCAAGTATATCCCTGGAGAGACTGTGACTCTACTTGGAGCAGGTATACCCCTGAGACACTGCAGTACATGGGTAAGTCTAAGCTGGAGCAGAGGCAAGGTGAAGGCAGTGGAGTGGTTAATGGGGATACAATGAAGCGTGTGGGACCTGAGCATGATGTAAATGGCATGGAATAAGGAGTAAAGAAGATGCTGGGTTTGGCTGTGATAATTAATTATTTCCATAGTAGCTAATATGGGGCTATGTTCTGGATTTGTGCTGAGAACAGTCATTGGTAATTCAGGGATGTTTTCCTTACTGCTGAGCAGGGCTTACACAGAGCCAAGGCTTTTCTGCTTCTCAGCCTATCCCATCAACGAGTGGATTGGGGATGTACAAGGAGGCAGGAGGGGACACAGATGGGGCCAGCATACCTGATGGCTATCCCATACCATACAGCATCATACTCAGCATATAAAATCTAGGGGAAGAAGATGGCAGGGGGGACGTCCACAGTGATGGCATTTGTCTCCTCAAGTCATTGTTACATGGGATGGAGCCCTGGAGATGCTGAACACCTGCCTGACCATGGGGAGTGGTGAATGAAGGCCTTGCTTGCTTTGCTTTGCTTGTGTTTGTCGCTTTTGCTTTATCTATCAACTGTTGTTACCTCAATTCACTTTTAGTCCTCCAGTTCTCACCCCCTCCCATGGTGGGGGAGTGAGTGAGTGGCTGTGTAGTGCTTTGCTGCCAGCTGGGGTTAAACCACAACCTTTTTGTACAATGCAGACATCACTGCTTTGATTGGGAAACTACCACTGTATTTACTATAATTATAGCAATTTCATTTTGATCAATAAAGACATTTTTTACAGCCTCCTCAGGGCCATGGTAGAGTCTCCATCACTAGAGGTTTATAGATGTGACTGCAAGTGGTGTCAAATAATCTCATCCAGGTTCCCCTTCCTATCAAAAACTGGACCTGAAGATCTTCTGATGTCCTTCCAACCTGGGCCATACTATGATTCTAACTACAGCATGAAAATATCAGGGATTTTCTGTTGTGAATCCCAGCTCTGCTTTTAACAGAACCTGCTCAAAGAAACACACCCATTTTGAAAACACATTTTTAGTAAAATTATGATATGAGAAGAACCTCAGTGCAATTTCAGAAACTTCTTAACTATTACACTCTGACATGCCATAAGACATTGGTTTGGTGACCACTATTATATAGATGAGGAAATTGACAAATGTAACTCACTGGTGGTTTTGCTCTTCCTTAGCTGATGCTCTAATGGTGGTTTTAACATTCTATTGACATCAATGTAATTCTGAAATTTTCTTCTTTTTATTTCTTCAAACCATTCTCCGGTCACTCCCTGCAGCCCTTTTTCAGACTTCTTTCTCTTCAGAAGTTTGCTAAAAAGGAAAAAAAAAAGCCATTTTAGATATTACAGGACCATCATTAGGAACTCTCCCTGTTTTTCATTAAAGTATTTACAGTATATCTCTACATATAATGACTTTTACAAAGGCAGTGAGACATTATACATTCACAGCAATCACATAAAAGTTTTAGTGACAGCAACATTCTACTGTTTAACAAATGAGATTATGGGACCAGTTTGAGTGGATGACTCATATGCTTGCATTATTCTCTTCCTTGAGGAAGTGCATCTTTTTTCCTTGCAAGAATAAGGCAATCCATACACATCCTAAAACAAATTGAAAGTAAGATTAAGTTGATCCAATAATCAAATTAGAATAAATAACACTCTAAATAAAGCAAAATTTGAGATATTTATGCACGCATTTAAATAGAAGTAATAACAAGATTATTTTTATTTTCTAGGGGTAGATCACGGATGCCCTGACAATGAGGCATCCACTACACATTTTCTATGCAAAGGAGAACAGTAAATTGAGAATTCAGCTAATAGATATTCATGAAACATGTTCAACAAGTTTACCACATTTTCCTCTTTCCTTGATGCATAGTGATTCTGCTTGTGTTCAATATGGATGGAGGCAACTAATAATGAACATGAATGTTCTGCCACACTGAGTCGCAGCCTGAGCAAGCTACACACATGTGGATGCAACTGAAGAAGATACTTCGTAGCAAGTTCAGATTTTAGACCAAGAGGTCATAGGAATGAATTGTTTAGCTGGACAGAAAAGAACAAAGTACAATTGCAAAGGAGTGGGAATGGGAGTGCAAGGAGTGCAAGGGACATGCAAAGTTACTTGTTTTCAAATTACATTACACTAGTGTTAAAAGTATAGATGCAAATACAGCAAATCCACACCCCCAACTGATTCTGATGGCAACAAAACAAGATGTCATGCACAGCCTGGAGATGTAATACCAATGTTTGAGCAAGGCTTTTATGTAAATCTGCCTCCTTAATCAGGGGTAAAAATCTGTGTCCAGGAATACAGATGCTCTCCGAGAACATAAGTTGCTTCAGTTATTGATTTAAGTAAAAACTCATCTGAGACAATACTACTTCACAGGACAAACTTAAAATTAAACACCTAGTCTGAAAATGGATATATTTTGATCTGGAATTTATAGAATGCATTGTCCATACTAGCCCCTACCATGCATCTGGTAGCATCTGATGGACAGGAAGGCTGGAGGGAGACATTTTTGGGAAATGAGTACTTCCCTTGAAGATTACACAGCTACCTGCACGAGTACCACCCATTCCAAATAAACTTATTACAGAGGCAAAAATGTTACTCATCACAGATATTACCGCACCATGGGAGTGACTAAACACCGTAAATGCATTGTGCAGCCTGGAACGCAGCCTAGCACTGATGTGAAACAGGAGGGGATGAACAATGTGCTCTCAATAGCCAACTCCATGACCTCACTCCTGTGGCCTTACCAAAGGGGATCCAAGATACTGGGAGGAGTAAACGCACAGAGAGGAGAGCATGAGCTGCTTGGGAAGTGGCTGCAGCCACAGCGACTGCCCGGGAAACAACCCCTGGGCAGTTCTGCTGAAGTGCCGAGAGCGGAGAGCATCTGTTACGATCCATCCCCGCGGGCTCTTAGATCCCGCCGGGCCGGATCGCTTCTCCCGCGGGAGGCG
>NW_005054302.1:4886647-4901753 GCF_000277835.1 Geospiza fortis | reverse complement strand
CAGCGCCGCCCGAGCGCCCGCGGCCGGGGAGGGACAGGGAGGACAGAGAAACAGCTGTTTGCCGCACATTTACGCATTCCAGAGCAAAGGGAACTATAAAAACCCCACAATCACTCCAACGTCGACCATACCAGGCACTGCACGAACGCGCCTTGCACGGAGGAATGGAGTTAAAGTCGTGCACAAACATTGACTTCACTGCTTAAACACTGTAAAGTCTGTACTGGTGCATGCTTGGCATTATAGGTAGTCGTTATCTATGTATATGCTGCTTTTGAATTGTGCTGTCATGCCCAACTCATTAAATAAATCCTTTAAACTGCCTTTAACTGTGCATATTTATACACACACAGAGGCATATATGGAACCCTATATATGTAGTTATTTGAGTAACAAATAATAGTTAATGAGTATGATACACGATATGTAGTTGCACTATTGCACGACTGTTAAGTATTTCTCCTTTACGATGACTCCCAGCCAAACCACATCATTTCCCTACGTACCTGCTCTGTCAAGTTTACTGCCCCCTCACGATACTAATGAACACCAGTTGTGAGCCAGAAGGAAAGCCCATCTCAAGAAACAATTACAGCAGGAGATGCTATCTGCACTCAGTATTGCAATGAACCTGCCTCTGAGGCAGCACTATTGTCACTTGGATAACACATTATGTGTTGAGACACTGCACCTTAGGAGTGTCAAAACACCTATTGCCCTCTAAACCAAATGCACTAATCCTGCTTCCCAGTCTGCTCCATCCATCTTACTCCTCATTTGCTTACAGTTATTTTGTACACTTGGAGCCACTACCTTTTGAGAGGAGACAACACTATTGTGACTGGGAAAAGTTATGTATAAACTATTATGGGATTGAAGGCAAATCCATTCCCAGGATTACTTACAGGAGACTGCTCCACAAACCAGTGCAGGCAGCAACCCTAAATGACCTCACAGGCTCATTATCTTTTCCCATCTATTATTCTACAGAGCGTCTAAACCAATGAATCATTCAGGAGCAACTTCTTTGCCCTGTTTCGAAAAACATCTCTTCCTTATTGGCACAAGGATGTCCCAGTATTTCTTACAGACATCTCCAGGGAAAAGTTACCCTAAATGTTTGTATGCTCTAGACTTTCATGTGGGTTACCATAAATACTGTCCATAGATGTGCAGCCTCCCCTGCCACTTCCTGTTAGGATAATAAGGAGCTTTAATTGCTACTGTAAGAGGAAAGGCATTTTCCTTACCATCTTCACTCTGAATATAAAGAGGAACATGTGTTCAAGGTAGTAGAAACTGGGTTGCCAAATAGGACATTCGGGGACAGCACTTGTTTGCAGAGAACAGAGGATTCAATCCCATTTTTGCTAAAGCAGAAATTATTATTCCAATTGAATTTAAGACAGCGGGATTTGACCCTAAAGAACTCTTACTACACACTTCATAAGAGAACAGATAAGCAGCAACTACAAAGAATGAGGAATTGCACAGGTGAAGAATAAACAGATCAAATTCCCTCACTGGATCAAAGCTCTCAGTGTCTGAAAATACAAGACTGAAAGGATTGCAGAAAAAAAAAAGGGTGTTGAAAGCATAAAATAAAAAAAATACAGCAGGGCAGATAACTTGCAGCAACCAAAACCAAGCTTTTCTCTTTAATTCTGTTCATATTCCTTTCTTTGTCAGGAAGAAATGGCTAGAGATCAATTAAAAATCAAAGCCTGAAGAACCTGTTGTTTCCTAATTTTTTTACTTCAACTTACCCCCTTCCTACCACTTTATACATTATGCTCCACTGGTGAACTGTAGAACTCCACCACTTCTATGACCAGTTATTTTTCTAGAAAACTCTGGCTGTTTTCACAGCCACAAGTAGCTCTAAAACGCTGTCCTGGGGCAACCCTATGATGCTGGACTATATCCCCATTTGTCTGTTTAGCCCAGAAATACGTTCTGAACCTTTCAAACTAGATCTGAGAGCAAAGAGGGGAAGAAGGAAAAGTGGTGGAATTCTTTTTGCGGCTGTATTCAAAACACAGAGGTAAGCAGTGCTCTCGGAGTTCTCTGCTCTGCAGACAGAAGGGGAGTTTTCCCTTGCTGTTTTTGCTGGTTTTTCCTCTCGTTAGCTGAAGCCAGAAGGGCTTTTTTGGAATGGTTCGGCCATTGTTCAGTCCGGGAACACCAGGACTATCATCCAGGGGTCCCCCAAGCTGCACTGCAGCCGGGACACTGACCCGAGCCCCGGAGAGACTGAGAGAAAGCCGAGGACACATCCACGGAAAGGACTCTGAACTAAAGGACTCTCTCTGAATTTGCCATCTCTTCAGAACAACAAGAGGTTCCATTGTTTAATATTTTTCATTTTCTCATGTTTTTGAATATTTTGCTTGTTAAATAAACAGACTTTTCTCGAAGGAGGTTTTATCACCCAAACAGATGGGGGGAAGAGACGCTGAATTTTGCCCTTTAGGGAATATCCCTTTGGAAGTTCCCTTCCAAATTTGTCCCAAACTAGGACAAATGCATATGCAAGTACATTTTCTTACTTATAGTTCCTTTTAATTTTATGAAAACAGTTTAAAGACATGATTCCAAGTTGTCATCTTATTTAGAAAAAAAGGGAAAAGAAGTATTACTGAGAAAGGCAAAGGCTACCACATGTGAAATAATTTGAAAAAAATTATTATCTGTCATTTCCTAGAAACTTATAATACCAATAACAACAACATTTTGGTTTCCAAGGTGCCAGAGAAGCTCCTGTGGCAGGTTAATCCTACCAGGAAGAAAAACAATGAGTCAACACACTCTTTTCTAGCACGTCAGACACACAACAGGTCTGTTTTCTAAGGCAGTCTTTATTCTTAGTAGCTGGTATACTTTTACTCAGGTTAAAGCATGTTTTGTTTATTTTTCTTTCTCACTGTTGTCTCTTTGGCTAATAAAAATGAACCAAGTTAGTCTCATTATTACTTGTAAAACATTATGCACAAGTAGATCAATAACAGAGGAAAAAAGACTCCCATGTTTTGGTTGTACATACTACAAGACAATGTAAAAAGATTTAACTGAAAATTCACTTATTTTTTTATTTGATATATATAAAACTAAGCATTTCTGCAATAATTCTCTGAAAAGTCAAGGTCTCCTCTATTTTGATGAACAAAATGTGTTGCCAATCAATAATGCTTGAATCTAACCTGCTAGTCATTGCTGCTCAAATTTAATTTTCTCTTCCCTTGAAATAATAGTTTTCTAAGTGTTCATTCTTTTAATCCTGTCATTTTTGTCATTATATATTCATTTTATAATGCCCATTAACCCACTAAGTTGCCCTCAGATGTATTTATCTGAGTATGTGGCCAACAGAACTAAAGATATGCATGGGCACAGAGCATGTGACACAACAATGCAGAATAAAGAGTGTGTGGGTTCAGTGTCTGTGACTGACCAGGACCCAAACACCAATAAATGTAATGGAAGGACTTCAACTCTCCTGAACAGGCACCAGGTCAGGCTGCAGGAGGGAGAGTCCCCTAGTGGTGACATCCCTGCGTGGAAAGGAGCAACTGGAAGCGCCAAGAAATATTCACCTGAAGGCCAGGGGTGCCCAGCACTGAACTATATGGCATATGTTTTTAATTCCACTTTAATGGTCACATGACATTGCCAGCTCATAATTATCCCTAAATTTTAGATTCCAGTAATGTGCAAAACCAAGAGGCAGAAGGCAGAGGAAAGTGGAAAAGTAATTAATCTTCTCTAGTTTTTCCCAGGCTGTACATTTAATAGGCAGAAGTACTTAAAACACAAAGATACCACTTCTGCACATGAATTTGATATGCAGTCAGAAGTATCCTTTAAACAGCAAGTAGGGCTACAGAAACAGATACTTTCAAACATAAATATAATTTTGTCCTTAGAACACTTTTTTGAGAACAGGTATCAGATTTATACATTAAGGCCTGCTATGTGTGTCAGGGATACAGTCAGAGAATATGTGGGTTAAAGGTAGAACATCTTTTCTGCCATTACTGAAGTTCTACCTTGTCTGCTTATGGGGAAAACTCTTCCACTTCCACCTCTCCTCTTCTTCATTAAAAAGTAGAATAAATCACAAAATCTGACATTATTTCACTATCTCTATTCAACAAATTTATTCATTTAAATTAAAGCTGATCACCTGCTTTGAGATAGCCTAATCCAGTGGCACTGTGTGCATTCATTACGCACAATCCACAAAAACAGTGAGACTATGAGCATACACGAAACATTGGACTCCCAGTGGACATCGAATACTTCTACTCTATAAACCACAATGACTTTTGTGTCTAGAATTCTTTAACTTCGGCACCCTCTCCACAGTGACCAAAAGTTACCTGTGTTTTCTCCAAAACATTAGCTTCTCATATTAAACTATGTGAAATTAATATACTGACTTACACTAGCCGCTGTTCTCCTTCATCAAGTCCAACACTCCTTTCCCCTTGCAACTGCTTTCCTGAGCAAGAGCAGAGAAATGGAAACACTTTCCTTTGAAATGGAACACTAGGAAATGTTGCAAGGGCAAGAACAAAGGTTAATTCTCATGCTGACTACATAACTCTCTGTTCTGGCAGCTCAGGAATCAGAAGCTCTCAGTTAAAGCCCTGAAATGAGAAGGTCAATGACTGCCTTCAAAAAGTTAAGTTTTCAAAACAGAGCATTGAAACCTGAGATCATGGGAGCTGAGGGTGATTAATCATGCATCTCAAGGTGCAACAATGCCTCAAGACATGACTTTTAACATTAAACTATTTCTTTAGCAGCTATCCTGGGTTTACAGTGAAAACATAATTTCAGACCTGCTGGAACAAACAGAAAAGTCTGTAAATACAGATCTTTTAGCAGTTATACATACTTAGAAAATGAAAGCTTTTAGTCCTTTGGGCAGCTGGTCACTAAGAGGGAATGAGGTGGAATACCACTAGGAATGTCACAGCTGTTGGTGACTCTCCAGCTTGGGCTGACTCTCTGCAGTTCCTTCCACAATGCATGCAATACAGGGGAAAGCTCAATTCTGTGAATGTTTTATCGATTAGTCACCATGTCTCTGTAGGCTACAAATGATAGTCTAGAAAAAAGAGTGTGACATTGCAAGCTACCTACCAATATTGTATGGTAATAACAAAACAAACCCATGATGCAACAGAAAGAAAACCCACTTATCATCTTTAAAGTGTGTCACATAGCTTCTGAATGGTAGTAATTAATGTCTCTAATGAGATTACTTCATTAATAGGAATTTCTATTAATATTAATACATGCTAATAGAGGCAATGGATATAATTCTCCACATAAAGACTCTGATTTATTTGCAGTCATAGATGTAGTCTCAGTCCAAAAACACTGGAAGAAGTTGTGAGCTCCTGAATTTCTGTCCCAGAAATCTTACATGGAAATGTGAGATATATACCATGTGTAGCACATGAAGGAAGGCTGAGGATCAGGTCTCTCAATAAATCTGAAGCTAATGATTAACAGACACATATTTACTCTGCCAGGGTAGAGCTGCTAGTTGATTACAATGAACTTTTATAAATATTGATAGCATGCAAAGAGACAGTCGTCTATTGCAAGTAATTTACAGCTCAGTCACGTATTGTAAAGTTAACTGCCTTATAAAGACATAAAATGCAGACACTATTCCTCATCTTATTGTTAGACTTTCTTTATGAAAAACCTTTCCTAATAAACAATATAAGAAAAAAAAAACACCAAAAAAACAAAAAACCAGAGACAAAACACAGGCTAGGTGAGAACTCTGTAGGAGGGGAATTGGTTTCAAATTAAGAGCAAATCCTCATCTCTACAAGCAGGTTTGTGTATGATGGCCCATGGGTCTGGACAGAGTTCTGAAACTGAGAGGCTCCAAAAAGACTTAGATATTTCCTTGTACAGAGCTAAGCCTGAAGCCAAGGGCTCTCAAAATGCACCTTTGCAATCTCAGATAATTGTATAGAGTCTCACATCGAGCAGAGTTCACAGTTCTGGACAACAGAAGTAAGACAGGTCAGTGTACCTGCACACAGTTTATGTGTTACTGTAACACTACAAAAGCCTCATTTACATTGCTTTAAACTAAGGAAATAGGTCATAAGAATTAATGAAAGCTTTAAAAGTTGACACAGTGGGTGTTTTTCATCTGGAAATGTAATGCTTTTATACATGTATGTAATATATACTTACACAGAGATTCTCTGCCATAGTACCTTAGACTCTCATCATTTATCACAACTCTTCCAATGGAAATGGAAATATTTTAGTATAATAATGCTTTAAAATAGAATATTTACATGTGTATAATTTTGCATATATTAAAGAACACACAAATATGCACATATAAATATGTCTTTAAGGACACACAAGTCTCTAATGAAGAAAGAGACTGCAGAGCACCCCAGACACAGTGCTGCAGCTTTTCCTGACTGCAGCTTTCTGCACTCAGACCCCTGCTGATCTAAGAATCCAAAGACATGGCCAGTATAAGTGTTACAGTTCCTTGATTATTCCAATAACAAAGTAAATTCCATGTAATTTATGTGCTATAAAGTGTAAACATACTGTACATTTCATAATTTACTCTGGGCTATTGTGGTTTTGATGTGCTTCTTCACAGTTAATATGGTACCAGTATATGGATTTATTTATTTCTGAGGTAAGACTGAGAAAAAGAAGATAGATAGTTTCAGTTAAGAGTTTAAAATGCAGACATTTAAATACAGTTTATTATCGTTAACAGTGTAAACGTAATAATTTAGCTGCAGAGAAGGATTAGGAATAAATTTCCTGTGAACTTTTAGATGCACATGTCCTCAGAACAAATCCCATTTTTCTCTACCTGCTTTAATGAATTTCCTGCATTAAATACTTAAGTAGTCAATTTTTTCAGACTGCAAGCTCCAAGAAAATATGTAATTTCTCCATTTAAAACAAGTACAAGAAAGACCAAACAGAGGTCAGGCCTTAGTTTAGATAGTCCTGTGTTAAATTTCTGGAACAGAAAAGAAAATGGGGTCTCTGTGCCCAAAATTCAAAACTCCAGTGGGCCAGACACCACTTGATTTGAAAACTAGATTCAGAGAGAAAAAAGATTTTAAAGGATAATTAAATTCATTATACATAAACCACTGGCAAAACCTAAATTTAAGAGAAGAAAAAGAGATGGATAGTCACAACAATTTTCAAATGCCTTCAAAACAGTATCTGACAGAAAGCAGGGATCATCAGCTGGAGTCCTGACACACAGCCCAAGGAGCTTTGCCCCCAGCTGTTAGCCAGGCCAAGAGCCACGTCTGAGGGAGGTGCAAGTGCGGCATGTCTGGATGGATGTGGAGTTTGAGGTAAAGGGCCAAATCCAGCAAAACTCCAGCTCCTTGGGCTTCACTAGGGAAAGCAGGTGCTGCAGCCTTTGACAGGCCTATGGGACACGTATCACCTGAGCACACCACCGGAGCACAGCTGTTCCAGTACACACGGGGAGATAGCCAGACACTCTGAATGTGAATCAGATTCAGTGTTTCTGAAAAACACTTTTTTGAATTACTGGCATAGCCAATTTATTATTTCTGAAATACATGCAAGGACTTGAAGGTGTTGGGACACTGTGTAGAAGTTGTCAGCATAAGAAAATCATTCTCTTCTCATCATACAGGAACCTCAATGACTCTCTGCTAGCCTAGAAGGGAAAGCTGTCTTCCACTTAATGGTAATTTCCAATTCCAGCTAATGTCAATTATTAATTTAACTTTTGCACTTGAATTGTGGAGGAGGGAGAGGATGTTGAGAATATAGAGACATTACTGTTGGAAAGTGAAACCTGGGAAGTGTGCAGACTTCCTATAAGGTGCACAAGACTGTAATTAGGTCACAAGTCCATGGAAAACCTTAAAAACTTGGACTGTTCTGCATTAGCTATTCCAGAATAACTCCCCATATTGACTGTCTACTCAATAGTTAGTGCTTGCTTGCTCTGCTGCGTCCGACCTATTCATTCTTGAAGGCTGGTCAATTTATCTATATAGATAAAGTTCAATGAATTCTACTTTTACCGTTAAGCTTGGACTTGGAAAATGTCTGCCTATGACTTAACAGTAAGTCTTTCCTTAACTCTCATCAGTTTCAACACCATCTTACTTTTGGCAGCCCTAGCGATATCAGAAAGTGAGCTCCATAATAACAATAATAATCTTTGTGATTTTCACTTTTACACTGTTTGGTCACTTGAAAATGCAAACGTTTGTCTCAACAGTCTGAAAGACAAGGCAAAAAGCTTGTGCTTGAATGAGCACGGGTGAAAGTGCCCTGAGAATGTCCTTTCTGCTCCTGTGGGTTCGGCTGCCTGGGCCCTGGGCCAGCCTGGGCAGAGCAGGGCTGGGTGTCCTTAGACAAAGGTGTTGTGCAGACAGCAGCCACAGGCTCAGCAGGGCCGAGCCCTCCTTCCCGGGAGCTGCCTTTTAGTGCAGGCTGTCCTGCTGGGCCGTGCTCCACTTCCAGCCCCAGCTGCATCCCCAGCTCCGTCTGTGCACAGCCTCTGCCCTGAGCCCTAGGCTCACAGCCAACTCGGCCTCCAGCCCGGTGCCTCACCCCTGGCCGGCCATCACGGGGCCATGGCTGACCCTGGTCACTGTCACCAGGTCTGACCCTGACATAACTGCTCGGCTTGACCACAGCCCTGCCCCATGATTCTGGCCCTGCCCTGTGAGCACCGGGCTGTGGGGGAGCAGGCCTGACCCCAGCCCTCAGCCCCACAGCCTGGCCCCAGCCCCGGCCCTGCCATGACACCACAGCCATGGCTGTGCTGCCCGTCTGTGTCACTCGGGACAGGCCCTGGTGGCCAGGCCCTGCCCTGCCAGCCCTGTGGGGAGCCACCATGGACCCAGTAACCTGAAAAAAGCAGAAATACATTCAGTGCCCTGATGACAGGCTGTTCCAAATGTTACACATTTCAAAAGGTTCTTCCTTCTGCCACCACAGACACCATAGGAAACCCCATGCCCTCAAACACCAAGTGCAAATCTTTAGAGGAAAGGATTGACACTGAAATTAATTCATTATGAAAGGACAAGATCAACGAGCTGGCAGGAAGGCTGGTCCAGACTCTGCTCTGTAGGTATAAAACTGGAGTTACATCACAGACTTTGATCTAGTTAGCCCAGATGGACAGAGTAAAAACCAAGAGAGAAAATGGCACACACTGTGCCTACTTGCCCCTGGCCATTTCTACTTCTCCTTCTCAGCCTGTGTGAAGCCCCAGTCTGTGAGTCTAGACCCCACCACAAGATAGGACTATTAAAAAACACAATGAGGAAAAAATCTGGTATGCAACTTCCCAATTGCATTTGGTTACAGTATCCCCACTCAAACAAGGGAAGTCTCAAAATGGGATTCTTATGATAGCAATTATTTACCAAAGCAAGTAAAGGTTTTTAAATCCCGGTCTTCCCTGCCATTTTTGCTTCTACTGGCACTTCTTTAGCATATTAGCCCTTCAGGGCTTCAAAGGCCTATTTTCATTAGTGTTTACAAACCACTAAACACACCGGTGGCACAGTATCAGTGGTAAGTAATAATAGTATCTCCTCCACATCAAGACACAATAGAACACTTGCGCCCTGAAACATTCCTGGGTGGAGTATCTCTTATGAAAGAATTTCTTTATTAATGCTTTGTTCAGGAAGGGAGCTCCACTGGAACAACAATATACCCAAGTAATGCTGTCCTGGTATCCTGTCTGCTCTCCTCACCCATGCAGCTCGTGTACTTTGGAGCTGATTTTAAAAATTCTTTGTAATTATGAGGAGTTGAGCCTCAAATCTGTATCTCTAACACCCAAGAAGTTATTCTTGGTCTCCAAGAAGGTAAAGAGGACTACCTCTGTGAATATGACAAAATAAAGCCTGCAATGGCAGACCCCTCAAACTGTAAGCAAGACAATATAATTGAAGCACCAAGTACGAATATGCTCAAATACATACAAAACTGAGTATGTCTGCACTGCTGCAACAAATGTCTTCCCAAGAGAAGAAGGTGAAAAAATACATTTCCAACACAGGATTGTATTTCCCTGCTATTGCCAGACCTGTGAGAGTAAATGGCAGTCAGGAGAATACAGTAAGGAATTACTTGCAGCAAATGAACCCAGTAAATGATCTGCATGAGGCAGTAAGAACAGCTGTGTGCCTGTAACAAGTAACTATGCCCAAATTATTTAATTTAGAGACTGTCTAGAACAGTCAAAGGAGGGGACTCATCTTTCCCACAACACTCAAATGTTGTTAATGGGTCAGCAAGAGTGGAGCACTGAGTGGTGCTGACTGTACCTCCCAATTAATTTCATATGCTTTTCATCTTCAAATTTGAGGGTAAATTAAAATAAACCTTTGTTTTGCTACTGTCTATTCTCATAGTCATCTGTAAAATAAATCTACTAAACCCCCCCGCAAAAGCATAAACCAACCTGGAAAAGAGCAAAACAAATTAAACCAAATGGAATGAGTGCTCTCCTCTCCCACAAGCTCCATTTCCCTTTCCTCTTTTTTTCAGTTCCTATTCAGAGACAGTGGCTGATGTGCCAGATATGTTCTAGAGCTGGCAATTATTTTTTTGCCACTCTTCCGACTGAAAAAAAGAAAAAAAATCCTTAAATAATAGTTAGTTCACAAAACACGATCTAGAAAGTAACTTGCTGTTAGGGCAGGTAGGTTAATTTCCCTATTCTGTGGCTCAGTCTCTCAGTTATTTTCAATATCTCATTTGTAAGTGAAGATAACAATATTTCCCTTTTTCTCAAGGATTAATGAACAAAAACAGCACAAGACTATTGCATGCAATTGTAATAGGAGCATTACATAAAACAGCCAAGTCTCCTAAATAAAATTAAAGGATACAGAATTTTTGTGCCCTTTTACATGCATTTTCTATTTATCCATAACTCTTCTACTCTGTCTTCCAACTGTTCACTTTTTGGACAACCTGCAACTGTACCAGCTACCTGGTCCCATGCCACGTCCCCCTACCTGCTGCCTCTTTTAAGTAGCTGGCTCCATGTCTCCTGGCTCTTCTCATCTCAGCTGCTTTCTCTGGGCCTTGATGCAGTTCCAGGGGTGGAGGTGCATCTCAACACCCAGTGTTCAGACACTATGAGACATCAGAGATGCAAACTTGACTGGAATGACACCTGCTTGGGCACTGTCTGCCTCTCTACACTCTGCAGAGGGAGGAGCTGCCTTGGAGATAAAAGGCATTGGCTCCACCTCTGTATCCCATAGCTTCATGCCCTAATGCTGCTGAGACTTCCTGCAGGGACTACCAGTTCCTCTGCCACCTGCCAGGCTCTGAAGTGCTGTCCTGAAGAGATGGAAGGCAGTCAGCCTCTCTTCATCCTGCCCGTTTGCTTCATCAATAAAGGACTGAAAAGAGAAGCACCTTCAGGTTTGTTTGGCCTTTGGGACCTGGAAGTCTCTGTGCAAGTATTAGCTGTCAGTTCTTTTTTTCATTTCTGTCCCCAGCAGCTGCAGAACAAAGCTGAAGAAGATGAGCTGGGTGCACTCTGAAGTCTTGAAACCATTAGTCAAATATGTGATTTTCAGGCCTATTTCATTACATACAGAAAGTTGATCTGTGATATTAACACCTGTACAAGTATTCATTGCACTCTTACAGAAACTGAATTTTTGAAGAGCCATCCGAACAGGATACTGCACTGTGAACATGCTGTATTCCTCCCTGCCTTCTCCTGGGCATCTAATTGTAACTGAAGTATTTGTGACAAGGAACCTCCTTCCACAAGCTTCTGTAAAATCATCAGTTTCACTACCAGGCTTATTAAGTAGCATTTAATGACTTGAGTTGGACTTCTGCCTTAATACTGCAAATACTATAATGGAATAATGCATGTATATTTATATAAAACCCCTAAATTCCATCTCTCTTCTGCACTAACATGATAAATGAAATTTTCTTTGAATTGGTATTATGAATAAAACTGAATTCGAGGAGCAAGGAAATCTGAAGGGAAGTGTTACCCAAGTTCAAAACTACTAAGTTTTTTTTTTCTTTTAAATTATTATATACATGATTAATAAGTTTTTGAAATATTTTCGGTGTATATAGCAGTGAGCAACCATATGAATTATACCAAAGCCGACTGTTGCTGCTTCTCTGAACTTGTTTCAAGGAGAAGGAGGCAGGTAGGGCTGTTTTGTGGTGGCTGCTCAAAGGTACATCTGAGAGGAGCCACGAGAGGGCACTGGAAGGAGAGAACCGGCCAAAAAATACAGTCGTGGGAACCAACAGGCCGGCACACAGCAAGAGCTCTGCTCCTTGCCCATAGCAAGAATAAACTAAGGTCCAACAGGACATATAGTTCATTTCTGTATAAAAGCCAAAGCTATACTGAGATGTGTCCCAGGCCATGCTTGGAGGTCTGAAGACTTCCAAGGGAGCCAAGAAAGAGCCAACGGTTCCCAGAGAATGTGCTGGGGCATCAGGAGCAACAGGAGGAGAAGCACCAAGCAGAGCTGAGAGCTACACAAATGTGCACAGTTGACAACCTAACTCACACATTCCTGTTCTACACAAAGGCTACAAAGAGAAAGGGAGATGACAGAGGCTGTATAAAGCAACCGTTCCCCAGAAAATCTCCCCATTATACACTTCATTTCACAAAGGCATGGGCTGACTGGATGAAGAGAGATCCAGTTCTACCCAGCACAGGTAAGCAACAAGAAAATAAATGTATTTGTCAGGAAATAATTGCAAGCTCAATACATTTGATGAAGTCACAATAAACCACAGAGAATGTCAGAATTGATCTTTTATTTCTTATTTCATCTTTCAAAATTAACTGGTGTTAACATTTTTCAGTATAACAAATGTAGCTTGTTCCTGCTTTTATGATTATAGATCCCACTTTATAAGTGGGAATGAATTTCAATTTTTCATTGATCTTTTAAGAGACTGGCAGACAGCTATGTGCTTTGCTTCTATGACATCAAACAGTGTGGACAAGATCAGCGCAGTCATTGGAACCTGACTTTGGTCTGCCAGCAAATGCTTCATTCCCTCTGTCAGTCCAGTCTACATTGGTCTATACAGGAACATGCTATATTGTAAATACAGATGGTCACTGAAAACACGTTACCAATTTGTTACTGACCACTGGTTGTTATTGATTTGCTCCCTGGCCCTGCCCAGCTCCAACTAGCTCTTTCCAAAACCATGCCCAAGAGCAGTCTGAAGGGCAACTCACTTCACTAACTTTGTGCAGAAGAGTAGTCTTAATGAAATTGTTCCTTGCATTCCACAGCATCTCCTATATGCCTTGTTTGATTGACAGCATCAATCAAATAGCTTCAAAATCACACTTTGAAAATATCCCAGGAGTGGGCTGCCACCGTTCTCAGGCATTCTTTAAAAACTTTTATACTGAAAAAATGTCTATGAAGTTAAATCAAAATAATAGTAATAAGAATGGCAAGGAGGCAGGCATATGGGACAAAGGGGAACAAATGCAATTTTGTTTAGAGCCTCTGAAGCCCACTGTGGTCATATAGGAACTGCAAGATCTGGCCCTCCAGGGTGATCACTGTTATTACTTTGATTATAGTAGCACAGGGCAACACCACACAGACTGGAACCTGTCTGCTCCTGATGAGAGTCTTCTGGCCTGAAGAGCTTACAGTCTAAATAAGACCAGGTAGACAAGTGGAGTGAGAAAGAAAGTACTTTTATTAGGTCCAGGAGAGATTAGGAAACTTGCCCAAGGACACATACCTTTGACAGATCCAGGGTTTAACCTAGATTTTCAGTATGGCACCTTGGTCATAAATACTTCACCTACCGCCTGCTCAACTTGTGAATGCCTCTTCAGCTGAGACTTAAACAGAATACATCTCAGTAAAGCATCACCAGAAACATCCTGTTATACATGTTTATTTTGAAAGCTTTCACATAAATAACATTTTCTATTGACAAAGTCCTAAGTGCACAGACAAAGAGAAAATACAAAGTTGGGGGTAGGTGAAAGCCTCGAGCTCAAAAACGGGCTACTGCTTCACTAGGCTTTCTACAGCATTGGAAGTTTCAATGCATTTGCTTCAACTTTAGTGCCAAAAACTTTAGAGTTTTAAACTTACAGCCCTCCAGCTATGTAATTCCCTATATCCAGCAAAATATTTTTCCTTTTTGGGAGGGTAATAAGACAGATGGAACAGAAATTAATCAGAAAAAGAAAAGTAATACCAAATTATGAAAGAAAGAAATTGCCAAACTTAACTCAGTCCAGGTGCACATGACACAGAAACCAAGACAAGTTTTAGATGTAAGTCATTGTTGACATATAATATTTAACCATGCTCATCATAAAATCCACTTTACTGAAATCAAAAATACACAGTACAAAAATCCACTTGACGCAAATGTTACTCATTAACATTCCCTCCATATCTTACATGAAAGCATTACTTGTGAAAAGTGCCCACTTGCAAATCTGAGAGGACACTGCCTCTCACTTCACAATGCGCCAAAATTCATACCTCCGGGAAGAAATTATAACCTTTAATAATAAACGGCTCATTTTCCAGCATAATTTCTATTAATTCCTCGACCTTTGCTTTCACTATCAACACAAATAGCTTTGATGATTGCACAAAGGAGTAATACGAGCTAGAAACAAGGTCGAGGTGTCCTATATCTTGATAAGGCAGAGAGAATTCAGTTAAGTCACTTTCAAGAGTGTCGTGAACTACCTTTCAGGCAGGTGAGCGCCTGGCTTTGTTTCCAAAAGCTGCTAGGATCGACTCAAAAGCCGCAGAGTTGCTATGCTTCCCTGCAAGGTCCGGCACAACTTCCCCGTCGCCGTGGTCTCCCGGGTACCGGTGTTTAGCCCACACCCCATGCCAGCGGCACGGTGAAGCACAGAAGCGGCCTCCTCCTCCTCCCCGGGGAAGGAGAGGTGCCACGGGGAGCCGCAGCCGTGACTCAGAGCCGTCTCTGTCACAACACGCATTTCCCAAACGCCCCGATGCTCCAGGTGCCCGGCCGGACGGCTCCGGCGGCAGCCCGC
>NW_005054302.1:4863558-4886014 GCF_000277835.1 Geospiza fortis | reverse complement strand
GGCCGCTCGCCCCGTGCTCGTGTCCCCCGGTTCAGTCGGGTGATGGATGCGCTGAGCGCTCGGCGCGGTGTTCGCTGTGGCACTGCCCAGGGAGCGCACGCCCGCCCGGGGGTCCGCTGCGGTTCCCCCATGGCGCTGACGGCACCGTTCCCGTCGGGCAAGCCCCGACACGTCTCTGCCCGGTTCTCCACGGCACCCGAGTGCGGCCCCGGCGCTCCGCCCGGGCGTCGCTCGGCCCCCGGCAGCTCCTCCGTGGGGCACGCCGCGTTCCGCTGCTGCAGGAGGACATGCCCGTAGTTTTGCGGAGAGGATGCAAAGCGGCAAGTTTTCCACGAGGGAACAACGGGACAGTGTTTACTATATACTCTCCTGTAAGGCTTTCCTGAAGAAATAATGGGGAACTATTCTTGTTCTTGATCTGGGAGTTATAATCACATCTCGGAAGTAATTTCATCCTGGCTCCATTCTAACAGCTCTAATGCAACTCAGCTCTGTGTTGGTGAGAGAACCATGAATTGCTGCATCCCTCCTACGTATGCATCTGACTAGTTTGCTGTATTAGTTGAAAACTTTGTAAAATGTCCTTTGAAATTTTTCCATCGGAGAAGAGCTTTATTCAGGGCTGAACTGCAGATGGAGAAGGAAAATTATGGTGAAATATTTCAGGCTGAGAAAGTTGGGACTCTTCAGCCTGGAAGAGAAGATTTGTTGTGCCAACCTTGTAACAGCTTTTCAACATATGAAGGGCACCTACAGGGAAGCCAGAGAGGGGAGGCTCTTCATTAGGAGCTGTAGTGATAGGACAAAGAGTAATCGGTACAAACTGAAAGAAGTGAAATTTAGGTTACATATTAGGAATAAATTTTTTTTACTGTGACAGTGGTGAGACACTGGAACAGGATGCGCAGAGTGGTCGTGGATGCCCCAGTCCTGGCAGTGTTCTAGGCCAGGTGGGACAAGGCCTTGAGCAACTTTGTCTAGTGGGAAGTGTCCCTGCCCATGGCCGGGGGGATTTGAGACTAGACAATCTTTAAGGCCCCTTCCAAACCCCTAATATTCTCTGATTCTATGAAAGAAAACACAATTTTTATTATGGCAAAGCAAGTCAGTGGAAAAAGGCAGGGCAGTGTGCAGCAGGAGCTGGGCTATGATGCACGCAGCCACTGTCCCACCCTGCAGCAGGCTGACGTGGGGCTGCAGGAGAATGTTGCCCCACTAGGGAGTTGAGTGGTGTGAGTGGAAATAAAGGCCTTAGAGCACAGCGGGAATAACAGGTTGCAGGAGGTTCCTTGTTTTGAAAGAGCTTCTGGCATCATTTGTCTGACCCAAAGAGAAACTTACCTGATTCCTGGTAACCAAACAACAAAAGCAAGACTGTGAGACAATTGATGAAAATGTAAAAAAAGCAAACTGTGAAGAATTATGATGTGGAGAAGGTGTGTCTCCAACAGAGAAAACACAGTGAAATTTTAATAGTGTATGGGAGACACTTCTGGGTAAAGTCCAAGCATTTCTACGTTGTTTCTAGAGGTGCAAGAGCCACAGCTGTCCCTGTGCAGTAGGGGAACTTCCCTCTAAGAGCAAACGTCCTGTCCTTCTCATTCTGTTGCATTGAGCATAACAGAGTGACTGTTTCACCTGCAGAAGCTGAGTGTATGGAGTTCTCCTGAGGACTCTCCCAGGCAGTGAATTAGACATCACTCTCTCTTTCTGACTGGCACCTGCAGGGTGAGAAGCAGTTGCTCACTGTGCTTCTGCATCAGCATCATGCTTCTGCTTCTGCATCATTCAGAGCTGGAGCAGAACATGGTAACATTTTTTTCTGTACATCCATTGCGATGATGCTCATCAATGCCCACACTTGCCCTAAAAAATAAAAAATATTGCATTTTATTGGTGAGTTGAGGTCTTTTAACGTCTTGTGCAATTTACGAGTTGTCACTGCTCATTGCAGGAGATTGGAATAGATGACCTTTAAACCAAACCATTCTGTGATTCTATGGTGAAAAATAAATACATACATACAGAATAAATAGGAAGGCTGTGCATTTTCTTATATTTTTGCAAAGGAAGTTATGTATTACAGTTCTTACAAATAAAGGGTGGCATTTCCCCACAAATTTGGTGACTATCTATAATTGTATCTATCCTGCAAGTAAGACAAGACTGGACGTGTATTTCTAAGTTTCTGTCATTCTTTTCCTTAATTTCTACAAATTGGACTAATTGGCACATTTTTCTTCCCGTCATTAATAATGGGAATAACATAATTCCCATTATTTGTTGGCATTTTTTAGTGCAGAGGGAAACAGGGACAAGATGTTCATTTAATGTATAAGCAATGTATAGTCTTTCAAGTAATAAGAAAGATTTTTTTTGGTGTGTGTTTACAAAGCAATGGAATTGTTTAGAAGAGTGACAAGTACATACACTAATACACATACACTGGCTTTACAGGGATGCTGCAAGACTTCACAATTATAATTATTTTAATGGTTTCTATTCAGAATATTTAGAAATTTGGGCATAGCCATTTGTATAATAATAAGACCTTCATTTTACACAGATCTTTGGTACGACACATAACCATTGCAAAGTGTGTGTTGGACCAGGACTAGAAACAGCTCCTGTCTATGGAGTCTTTTACCAGAAATTTATTTTGTGAAAAATAACCACTTTTCCAAATGTCTTTTCATTACTCCAACTCTCTTACAGTTTATGTCTTTTCTGTATATGGATCATGATGACAAGAAAACACTGTCTGTATTCCATTGGAGTCCCTCGCACCTTATGTGCTTTAATTTCTGCTTGATAAACCTAAGATAAGATACATGCTTTAAATTTTTTCCATGTTTTTTAGTTAACAGCTGTTCCAGGGAGATACAGAAGTGTTTCTTGTGAGTAAGTAGTGTTTTCCGGTTTAAAAACCTGAAACAGAGGGCCAAAATAGCATATGAGAGGCTGCAGACATGAGACATCAATAGTAACGTTAATTGCCAATGCCACTAAAGAGGATGCTGACACACATACTTTAATTATAGGGCAAATTCTTCAAAAATTGTATTTCACAAATACTGCTCTGCTAATGGGTGTTGCTAACTTCACTTATTCTCAGTGGAGGAATTAAAAGTGTAGGGTTCTGGAAAGCCAGAAGGATTGATTCTACAAGTTGGTCTGTACCTAGGGAATTGAGAGGAATGTGCAGAAGGGTTGGTTAAATCTTGTAGCAATTGGCCTCGAGGCTCGTAACAGCCTTGAGGCTTGAAAGAACTATAAGGTCTTGTCTGTTCCTGTTGCACTAATTACTGTCTAAATTGTCATCCAGATTAGTGAAGGCTGGTTTAATTAAATCCCTGTGTTAAGTGAGAATGGCTTTGTGACAAGGCAAAGAATAAATATGAAGCATCTTCCATTTAAAATGTCCTAGATCTGCTTATTGCTTTTGAAATAAATATTTCTAACACTAGGCTAGGTGAAAAATACTCAGATCGTACTACTCATAAGGACAAAAGCAGTGCCTCTCCTCTGTTTAACAAGCCTGTTGTTTATACCTCCATTTATTCTAATAGTCATTGTTTATTGATGTGGGTTAACATCTGGAGATCTATCTGAGTTTCAGAGGACATGGAGGCTTGCATGGTTCCCACTGCCACAGGTCAGCATCTCCACTGAGCAGTGGGTGTCCTCCAGGACCTTTCACTGGGCCCTCAACTCTCCCTTCAAAAGAGCTTTGGCCTTTCATTTAGGAATTTCAGCTGTGAAGTGGTGCACTTTGGAGATTGCCTGGACATCAACATCCAAATGCTATTTGTGTTTTTGTAGCTGTTTGTGTGCTATACCGCCTCTTGTGAGGCAAGGAGGGAGCCAAGATCAGGCTGAGCAGGCTGTGGGGTGCAGACCATCACTGACCACCCTGTGAATGCCATGGGCAACAGCTCTGCTCCCACAGGGACAGCCAGTCTTCAAGGTACACTGTGTTCCCAAGTCACATATTGCAGCCTGTGTGGCTGCAGTCTGCTCCTTTTCACAATCTCCTCAAGCACTTCCTCTTGCTGAGTCTGTCATTCACGGGCTTCTTTTTCCCTCCCCATCCCTGGAGTGTGGGCTGCTCCCTTCCCCCACTTTTAGACTCTCTTCTGCCCACACAGCACATTTCCTCACCTTACAAGTACTTCTTGCTGCTGCTGCCTCTTGCTCCAAGGCCTTCCTGCCCCATACATTGCCAATATGGACTCCTCAATTTGTTTCCTGTGCAGGGTTGTTTCTGCTGAAATAGCCTTGTTGATCCCTTAGAATGACATAAGGACATCAAAATATGATCTGGTTTTTGCCTACCAGAAGAAAGGCAAGAGCAATGTCCCAAAAGCATATTATCATTGCATAGCAGCAAGGAAAGGTGGTCATGAGAGAGATCTCTGAAATGGTCAGACTCTGCAGTCTGAACCTGGCATTCATGACACTACCCTCTGTGTATTTGGTGCTGCTTTGGAAAATGAATCCACGACACCCCTTTGTTTTGCTCTTTCCTTAGGACTGACTGTCCTTCTTCCTCCCTTATTTATAGGATTCAGTTAATCACTAATTTCATTTCTAATACTCACTTTCTCTGGATGGGAGAGAAGAGAATATTGTGAGTAGGATCCCTCACAGGGAAAGACAAATTTGGCTTGTAGGGTGTTGCTGCAGAGAGCTGCAGCCCAGAGAGGCATATGAAACAGATTGTTACCTTTGCGGCTCTGGGGTATTAAACCACTTTACAGCTCTGGAGTATAAAACCACTGTTGGAATGGGAGGGTGAACATGTTTTGTTGAAATTATGCAGGGTTTCTGCTTTTTTAGAGGTCTGATGTCTTGACTGTCAGGGCCATACGTTGGCTAGTACTGCATATAACATCTGTTCTCTTGGCAGAAATTGGGCAACCTTCTCTTCCTCCTTAACTAATATGTGCATAAACATAATCACCAGAGGCCAATACCTGGGACATGGCAGAATTACTACATTTAATATATTTAGGTCATATGCCAGTGCATGCAACCTATTAAGACAGGCTTGAGTAAAGGTACAAAGAACCAGGCGTGACTAAACCATAAGGAAGAGATGTCATCAGAAGCAAGAAGGCAACCTTTAAAACACTGTAGTCATATCCAAATAAGGAAAATAGAACAATTCATAAATCCTGGCTGATAACATTTTTAAAAAAGGAAAAAAAAAAGAAAAAAATATGGGAGGAACAACTTGCTGAAGATCTCTAAATGAGGGCTAAACCCTTCTTCAGCACATCAAGAAGCTCATCAGAGAGTCTGTAAGGCAGGTCAATGAATGCTATATAAAAGAAGCACTATGGAAGACTCAGTATGACTACTAAAAACAAAACTCCTACTTGACAGTGCTCTCCTTGAAGGATGGCAGCAAATATTTGGACAGAGCCAAGTTGATGTATTCTGCTTGTACTTTTAAAGACATTTCATAGTACCATCATCAACAGCTTCCAAGGAAACTTAGTATTGTGAGATTAAATAAAAAGTCATTTTATGGGTCAATAACAGGTTACAACTTGGGAAATAGAGGGTAAGAATAGTGGAAGGTCAGTGGTAACAACTGGTCACAACCACTGGTAACCATTGATTTTCCCAAAGCTCTGTGCACATTCTTAGGTGACCTGGAAAAGAAATGAGCAGTGAGGTGAGCAAGTTTGCTGGCGTGGTGGTAAAGTTTGTGATATGAAGACATTCAAGATAGTAAGGACAAAGGCATACTATGAGGGACCACAAGAGGCTTTTGTAAGACAGAATGACTAGGAAATATCGTGGAAAAAAAAATCCTGGCTTCACATAAAAGCAGCTTTCACCAGTAAACAGTGGACTCTGAGCTGACTATTACGATTTGGATTCGAGGTCTATATGCATAACTTGTGAAAACATCAGAAAAGGAACCCAAATATTGTAATTTATTAGAAAAGGAAAAAATTCCATAGTTTTCTTACAGCTTATATAGGAATATGGAATTCTGTATGGAACATAGATTACATATTCCTATACCATATGAACATAGATTTCTGCATATATTTTCTGATTATAAATTCATGTATATTCCATATAAATGAGGGAATTAGAATATGGAGTTCTGTATATTCTATGTTTCTATAGAAATGATGGAAAGGAATTAACTTTGGTGCTTCTTCAAGTATAAGAACGAGGGGTCATCATTCTGGATTCAGATCCATGGCTGTAATCTGGAGTATGTGTTCCATGTGGCTGCGGAGGGCTCCTTGTCTTAGGAAAAAAGTTCATAAGGATTCCTCTTCTGCTGTTCTGCTAATGGGATCATGACCATCTGCCATGAGATGCCATGACCAGCCATGAGATTTTGTTGGAGTGGCAGTCCTCAAATAGTTTTTGGATACTTACTAATAGAAGATGTAACCTTAGGAGCCAACAGATCCCCTCTTGATACCAAACTGTTCTTCATTGTCAGAGTCCTAAAAATTTTGCAGTTTACCAGCAGCAGCTAAAAGAGGGGTGTCATAGTTGAAGCAGAGTGGCGTCAAGATATGAGGGCATACAGATGGATAGACGAGGCTGCTCTGTATGATGGGACAACTTTATAGGATTGGGAATAGACCAATTCAAATGAGCTGTGCATTTTTGCATCCCAACTGCTTTCAGGAATTAAATTCAAACTCAAAGTTTCTCTAGTTGTACCTTAATTTCTTATCAAGCCAGTTTTCATGCTTATGCTAGATTCAGGTTTATGTGAACCAGCACATGAGAAACATAGGCAAGGCATGCAAACTCAAGTGAAATCTCATGTAACAGTGAAGACATACTCAAATGTCCCTGTGCTTACCTCTGCATGTACTGTTACATAAAAGCTAGCCCAAATCTGACTGCTGCATCTGTCCTTGTTTTGGCTGGGATAGATAGATAATTTTCTTCTTAGTAACTGGTATCTTGTTGTGCTTTGGATTTAGTATGATAAGACATCGATGTCTTTAGATTTCTAAGTAGTGTTTCTATCAAGTAAAGGACTTTCCAGCTTCTCATGGCCTACTAGCAAGAAGGCTGGAGAGGCACAAGAAGTTAGGAGGATACAGAACCAGGGCAGCTGACCCTAAAGACTCTAAAGGGATATTCAGTACCACATGGCATCATGCTGTATATAAATTAGGGCAAAAGCTGGCCAGGGGCTGCTCTTGGGAAATGGCTGGGCATCACTTGGTAAGTGGAGAGCAGCTGCATTGTGTATCATTTGTTCTGTATATTCTAATTCCTATTATTATGGTAATTAACACTATTATGGTTTACTTCCTCTTCTGTTTCATTAAACCGCTTTTATCTCAACCCACAAGTTTTCTCACTTTTACTCTTCTGATTCTGTGCCTCTGGAAGTCAACTTGCAGGATGGGGTTAAAGCAGGACAGCATCATGCCATCTTTAGTTGTGTAGGGTGATATATTTGTTTTTTCACAAAAAAACCCCAAAACCCTAATACAATTTTAGAGCAGCCAGCATGACTTTACCACAGATACCTGGCTGCCTTCAATGACAACTGCTTTGGGGATGAAAGGCAAGCCATTGATACTGGCTATTTTGACTTTTGTTAACAAGACTATCAAGACCATGTTTGGTTGTATCTTTGTAACCATGTTTGAGAGATATGGACAGGATGGATTGTCTATGAGGTTGATGAAACAAATGACTGGACCATCAGGCTCAAAGAGTTCTGGTTAGTAGCTGAAAGTCTAACTGGTAGCCAGTTAGGGATGGTATTCTTCTGCATCAGATTGTGACCCTGGTGGTATTTAACTTCTTCACTCATGACCTGAATGATGAAATGGAATGCATCCTCATTAGCAGGTGGGGAAAATGGTGGGGAAAAGATGGCATGCTGGAGGGCAGGGCATCAGGGGGATCTCAACATGGTAGAGAAATCATCTGACAGAAACTTGAAGTTCAAAGAGGGAAATCAAAAAAACTAACCAACCAAACAAAAAAGCCATTTAAAGAGGCAAGTAAAGCCTCATCTAAAGCTCTAAGACACAATGCCACTGTACAATTTGACAGGCTAGAACAGAGTCTTTTGGGAAAGAACCTGGGGGGTCATGGTGAACAACCCAAATATGAGCCAGCAATGTGCCCTTGAAGCAGCAAAGCCTAACTGCATGCTGGCCTGCATTATTAAGGGTGTAGCCAGCAGGCCAGGGAAAGTGACTTCCTTGTGAACTCAAGAGGCTGTGTCTGGAGTGTTGTGTCCGGTTTTGGACTCCCAAATACAAGAAACATTAGCATACAGGGACAAGTCCAGTAGAGGAGCATAAGACTGACCAGAGGGTTGTAGCCTGTGACACTTGAGTAGAGGTGAGGTAAATGGGTTTGTTCAGTCCAAAGAAAAGGTTAAGAAAATTTACTTGTGTGCAGCTTTTTAGTGGATGGTTACAAATCTCCTTGGAGGGCCAACACAAAAGGACAAGTAATAACGGACATAAATTCCCTGAAAAAGTTCTAAGTCACCATTATTAAAAAAAAATTCCTGGATTTATTTGGGTTGAAAGGGACTTATAAAGATAATTTGGTCCATCTCCCCCAGCCATGGGCAGGGACATTATTATTCACTAACTCAAGTTGCTCAAAACCTCACCCTGCCTGACCTTGAATACTTCCAATGATGGAATCATGGCTGATCCAGGTTGTCTAGGAAAGATGTAGAGGTGTAAAACTGGGGAAGGCACTGAGCATCTAACATCAGAGTTAGCCCTGCTTTGAGAGGGGATTCAACCTGACAAGGTCCCAGAGTCCATGTAGATTACTTTATGCTTCTGTGATTGCAAGTGGTTTATAGCATATGTCACATTTAACTCCTCAAAGCAAAAATTATCAGAGACAGAAAATGCTTCTGTGCACTGACTGCAAGATGTAAATGTAATCCATCGTGAGGAAGTTTGTTTCATCATATATATCAGGTCATCTTTTACTGGAGACTAATAATCAGATTATCAAAGAGAGTCACCAGCAGCAACCCTGATTAGTGTCCTTAGAATGTAATGATTGCCAGTGCTGGGTGGAGAAGAAAGATAATAAATTTAACAAAAACATTACTTCAATTTTCATTTAATTAAGACAATCAAAATAAATGAAACACAATTAGAAATCTCAAAATCTATAATAAAGTTGCATAAGAAAAACTCTTAATGGTATCTTTAGTCAAATTATTTTTGAGCTAAAATCACATCATACTCTGTTTAAACCCTGAAACAAGTACAATTATTAATGCCCCAGATAAAACCCTGGCTTTATTTACATGCTCTGTCTCAGAGAACAAGGTACAGCAAGTATGATACAGCTAAATCAGAATGCCTCTGTGAATATGCCAGGGGAAATTAATATAAATTATGGCATGAAAATGCCTTTCATTCCAGCAAAGCAGCAGATTATATTGAACTTAATTATATCACAGATAATTCTGTGTCATTTTTAGCACTTAACTCCAAGAGTGCTTTTATTGCAAGAGAATCACAAGAATTAGGCAAAATCCTTCCTTTACCTTCCTTCCTGTGTTTGCATAAATACTCCTAACAGTGGAGGGGAAGGAGCAGCCCATTCACATCCCTCTTTTAAATTTCAGTTACTTTTGATGTTGGTCAGCTACAAATACAGCAGATCAGAATAATAAAGAGCATTATTGAGTAAAAAATATTTTACCTTTGCTTTGTATAGCAATCAAGTTTCATCTGAAAGATCAGGTAAAATATACACTTGTGCTTCAGTACCACTGCCTAACTTATCCTCATCTACACACATTAATGATGAGTCTAAATACCTTCATCTACCAAAGAAAGTAATAATTTTCCTAAATATAAACACTTGTGCTGCAGACAGCTTTAAATGAATTAGCCTAATTACTTTTATTTTCAATGAAGAACACCAAATGATTATAGTACACAATTTATCTCATTCCAAAGTAGACATTTAAATAGGTCAGATGAATCATGCCTTAAGAGAGGCTGTTTCTCTCTATTGAGTATAAAGGGAGTCTGGCATGACTAGCTCCAAATTGTAAACTGTATGCATCTAAAGTTAGGTGAGAGGAATCTCATCCCACCTGTTTGTGCACTTAATAAAAGAAGAATACCAATACAGTATAAAACTGAACAAACTGTCCCCAGGCTTTGAAACAAGTTGTTTTAATCTTGAAGCAATATGGCTCTTAATTTAGGGTTTGATTTAACTCCCACTGAAGTCCATAGCTGTGTGTTTTAAGGGGAATTTAATGAGTCTTGTCAATTACTGCTGTTCACTCTCTAATCAAGTATACTTAATTAAATTCAAGGAGAAATGGATACTCAATGCTTAATGAGAAACAATATTCTAGAAATACAGGTTATATTTTGAACAGGATTTTTTTGTAAATTAGTTTTTCCCCCCTCCATCTTATAAATTAAATATGTAAGCAGTATAGATAAATCCTTAGTGATAACTGTCTTTAACAATTCTAATTCAAGTAACATCAGGAAATACATATGTTTTTACCTTCCACAGGATTATTAACTCTTTAATTAATACCCAGAATATATTAAATAAAGTCCAGCAGGATGTTATTGTTCTGTTTAAGTGACACCTCTGAAACTTGTTTTACACTGTCACTTTTGCAGGGCTCCTCAGTGCTGCATTCCAGGTAACAGTAGGCTTATTGTACTATTTGTTACACAGAGTGCAATGGAGTTGTAGTTGGAAAATCTGATCTGATAGAAACTTTTGGGCCTTACTATCAGAGATAGAAATGAATGGCTATCCAAATGAAACCATTGAAAATTTACTGTGTAGCCAGGGTGTGGTTTCAGTCCTGGTCTTCATGTGGGGAACTGAGGAAACAGTGGGGATGCATTACATGACTGTGACCATGACATGTAACTCAGGGCCTTTGCTCAGAGAGATGGAGCCAGAAGATTTGTGTTCTCTTTTCTCCTTGATGAATTCCTGCTAAATACCTAACTGGCTTCACATTGATTTGATGTGCAAGTGGTACGGAGGTCTTCAAGGAGGAGAGAGAGGGAACTCTGTGAAAGGAAGGAGCTAGCACCTGAGCGAGATTTACAAACCCTGGAGTTAAACACTACTCATCTATTATCTAATTCAGTTTCTATTTCTACCTGTAAATCTGCTTCAGAGTAACACATGTTTGAGAAGAAAGAACAGTACCAGGAGCTGCATGAGGGACAGGAGGCTGCCTTGCTTTGGCTCTTTGCTGAGAATTGTGTGTTTCAAGTTCCCCAGACAATCCTTGTTTGGCAACCCTAATGCAAAGGCAAAAGAGGTCAGCTTGGAAGGATTTTAAACATATTAAAAATGAAGTAGCAACTCTGCATATTAATAACAGGATTAAATAAAAATAAAGATCAATACAGAGGGGCTGAAAGCAAAAGACTCTCTCCAGTGCACCTGGCAGTAAATGAAGGGGATTTAAGTAGGTGGGGAAATAGAAGCAACTTCAATACATTAGAAATACTGATGCAAAATTGAATGATTTTTCGTTTCTTTTATTCTTGTGGTATGAGATTTTCTGCTAAACAAGCAGCTCTCCAGTAAACGAGCTCTGCTGTTCCATTCCTAGCTTCAATCCACACAACAACCTTTATTGTGGTACCTGATCCAGCCACTTATGAATAGTTGGTCTGTATAAGCCTGTAAGGGAGAACTGTGTGCTCTGCAGAGCTCTTTAGTGGGGAGCACTGGAGATGATAGCTTGTAATGTTAGCAGGGACCTTCAGCCTCTTTGGTACTCTCCTTCTGGGTAAATCTGTGCTTCAATTGTTCTAATTGTGTCAACATGTATTTAAAAACATTTGGTGCAGACTAGGTAAAACCCTGGGTCCTGAAGGGATGCAGAATTAAGAAGTTTTTCCTGTTCCAATTGAAGCAACTACATTGGTAGTTTTCTTGCAATTTACCACTTTTTAAATGAACCATACAGACTTTGTATTTCATACTGAAAAGAATGTGAAGTTTCTGTGCATTAAAAAGTCACTGTGCTGTGAAATCCATTACTAATTTTTTCATGAGGAATAATGAAAAACTGAGAAATTGTATCAATACTCCACAGGGAAGGCATTAGAGGCTACACACACACACACATAAATTATAGTTACATTCAAGTATATAATCAAGTTATGTTGCTATAACTGCAGCATTTTCTGGTATTTTTTGGTACAGTGACGAGTGACATGCTGAAAAATTTATATATGCTCTCATTTTCCTGTAATACCAGCCATAAATTTTGCCTTATACTGGTCTATTTCATCAGATGAAAGAATCACACACAAGTTTTATAACACTATAAAGATAGGATGAGTCTGGTTACTTTAATTACTAGCCCAAAAATGCTAGTAAAAGTAATTTTGATGTCACAAGAGATGTCAAAGCAACTTAATCAGTTTTAACTTCTCATTTTATTAACCAGCTTACGAAATCTACATAGAAGCTTCTTTCTTAAGAGCAAAAGAAAAATACAGAACCAAGATGGCACAGCCTTTAGTAATGGCTTGGTTTTAAAGGCAAAGGTATTTATGAGATGTACATGTTCAGTAAACAACCATATTTATGTACATGTCTGGGTTTGATGGTGGAAATATTGCCACAGGGTCGACATGGCAACAGACATTACCAAATCAGTGGAATTGCACAATAATGATTTTGTGCCATATATAGAATGGAAATTCTATCTGCTCTCATGGGCTAATTTTGCAATGACTTGCCTACCCTGCAGGCTCTTGTAGACCCATTGCTGCATAGAGATCCTTATATAGTGGTGCTAATCTTCTATTGGTTAATGATTCTCAGTCATTCTCTTCTCTTGAGCTGTGGGCTTTGGGAGTCAGTGGGCCCTGAGCCATGGTCAGTCTCCCACTACCAGAATTACCTTTCCCCAGCTGAGGCCTATTCAGCACAGTTGCTGAGTTGGATTTATTTTTTCCTTATCTTGTCCGTTCTGCCAAATTTCCTGGTGGCCCACAGATTGTGCATTCTTTGAGTTCACTCTCAGTGGTACACTCTTCCTCCTATGTTTTAGTAACCTTCCCCTGGATCTGAGATCATTGAAGATTGTCAAGCCCTAAGCCTTAACAATGCAGTCCTGCCAACAACCAGTTTGTCCTTCCAACACCCAGACATCCCTTAGAGCTTGTTAGCTGCTATCTGTTTCATGGATTACATTTCCTTTCTTTTCATTAGGCCTGAAATGATACAAAGATCAAACATCAAAGAAAACATATTTTCTTAAGAAAATTTTATATATGCCACATTTTGCAACACTGGGACACCTGACAACTTGTTTTGGGGATCAGTTGCTGCCCCAGAAGGTAGAAAAAGGCACATATAGAATTGACTACTGTAAACTGGCAGAATGGACTATCCAAGTGCTGTAGCACATTGAAAAGTGACATGTTGCATCACCTGGGTGACGCACTATTGCTCAACAGCAGCAGCTGGACAAATAATTAATATGGAGGCAGTTCGGGGCTGTCTATCACCCTTAACTTCTTTCCCCTATATGGACAGCCTCTGGTAATAGTATCAACATTTTGTGTGATCTTAAATTTCATTATCTTCTTAGGATCTGGATATGCTGTCCAAAGGATGGGGATGAGAAGATTGGAAATGTAAAAGCAGACAGTTCCTAAGGAGGAACTGAGTCCTATGACCCACATCAGCAAAAAATTTTCCTCTCTCCTTAATTTCCTTGGCACTGTGATGCTTGGTAGGAGATGCTCAAAAAGGGAGAAGAAATAATTATTTGCCTTTGCAATTAACCCTTGCCATGCATGATTAAGTCAGAGTACCAGAAATGCTTTTTCATTCAAACACCTCCTCATTCAAGGTGAGAGGCAAAACCAGTTCTTCCTCCATGTCCTGATGGGGACACGTGTACCTGTTTTCCATCAACCCTGCTGACAAAGAACAGATTTGTATTCATTCAGAACAACAAAAAGACTTTGTTAGCCAAGGCAAAAGTAGTTTGTGTGCTGTAGTGGCTGACCTTGAGCCTACACCTAGTGCCTTGCTTACTTCCAAGAGGAATGGGAGCGAGACTAGAAAGTGCAAAAGCTGAAAGCTTGGATTGAGATAAAGAGTGAAGAAAAGCTATTTGTAGCAGCAAAGCAGAATAAAGAATTAATTCATTATTTCCTATTGGCAGAAGGTGTCCAGCTACTTCCTGGGAAGCAGGAGCTCACCACATGTAACAGTTACTTGTAATGACAAATGCTTTAACCACAAACATCCCTCTTTCCCATTGATTTCATAGTTGAGCACAATGTTATATGGCATGGAAAATCCCTTCAGTCAATCTGAGTCGTCTGTCCTGGTTGTATCCCCTCCCAGCTTCCTGTGTACCCCCAGATTATTTGCTGGTGGGGCAGAATAGAAGGAAAAAAAAAGCCACCCTGGGGCTTTACAAACACTGAGCAGCAACATCCAAAACTCTGGTGTGTTTCTAACACCATCTCAGTCTCAAACAGCAAACACAGTAGGCTATGAAGAAAGTTAACTCCATCCCAGCCAGACCCATTGCAAGGGCTGATCATGTTCCGCTCCTGCAAGAGCTGCTGTTGTGAGAGGAGAGGAGCCCCTGTGCCAGCAGACATACCTATGGAGGAGGCTGATATGTCTGGGTATCACTGTAAACTGACAAATCAATTAAAAATCCATGGCTTGTGATGCAGCCCGTGTTCTCTCCTTGTCTCAAGCAGAGCATGTTATGAATGTATCTGTGTATCTGTTTTATTTGCATTCAAAATTCAACACATCAAGCACTATACCTTGATGGACCCAAGCTGTGTTCCACTGCTGGGAAAATGCATGGAGGAAGCTGGCAGGGAAGCACAGGGCCAAGGGTGTGTGGAGGATCCCAGCCCAGGCAGGGCCAGCAGAGGTGTTGCAGCCAGGACCAGGAGTGGCTCCACAGCAGAGGTGTAGAGAGAGGTGTGGCCCCAGGCATGGCTCCAGAGGTGAGGCAGGCAAGAGCACATGAGGTCCAGGGTGGAGTAGAAGAGCAGCATGTGTGCTGGCAAAACGCCCAGGTCCTGGCTCCATGCCCAGAAAATGACAAAAGAGGGAACCAGGAAAGGACCTACAGAATGACCTTCTTGCCTGGGAAGCCTAATTATGGCTCCAGCGTGGGCTGTGGTGATACCTTGCTGGTGCAAGGTGAGGGTGGAAGCAACAGTGAGGGCTGAGGGTGGAACAAAACAGGCTATGAGGAAGGCAAATGTGTAGAGAGATTGAGTAAGAGATTAGGAAGATGCCAACTAAGCGTAATTTGATGTTAAAGCAAAATTTTAAATTGGTACTTGCAGCATCCAGATCCAATAATCACCAGCATCAGTGACTAGGAGGGAGAGTCGGAGAAACTGATGAAAAGAATGAGACAGCTGCAGATATCACTCGCACAGAGAGGCAATGCCTAATGTGACAAAGCCTACTAGCTGACCCAGCAACATACCTGGAGTAACTTTGAGCTGGGAAAATACTTTTGACTGGGTCATTGATTTGTGTCATGAAGGTAAAGTATTGACCTAGTTGTGCGAGGCTTCAGCTCCACTCTAGCGGATGATCAGACCAGAGTGACTCTTAGAATAGGGAGTGGATTTGGTTGCATGAGAATCACACAGCGTAGGTGTACAAAAGCAACCAGGAGATTAGAAAGAGCATTAGAGACCTCTAGAACTGCGACCTGAAGGAGAACCCAAAAGAAAGAGCAAGTCTTCAACACTGTCTCACAGCCCACTTCAAATCTTTTACTGGATTTTTAATTCATATTACTTAATGACATATAATTCTCTGTCATTGCTCTCTTAGAATGACATACTTCTCATTTAACAAAAAATAGTAAACATCAAATTTTTGTATTAGGTGTGTTTTCATGCCTGTATTCCACTACAAGAATACACCAGTAAAATCTATATTTGTAATTCGAGTATCAAAAATTTTGAACTCAGACCTATCTGGAAAAAGAGCTTAGGCTTCCGAATATGGAGGTTACCCTCCTATTATTGTGTATTGTTATTGTATTTAAGAAACAGGACTTTGGGCAGATGATTTGCACGACCAGGTTATGCAGAGATAAAGCAGGTGTTTTCCTTCCAGTGAAAATGATCCAACAAAATAATCCTGAATACTCTCTAACTGCCTGAGTTAAGGCTAAAAGCAGTTTATGTGTACTGAGATATTTGCAAGCTGTCTGAGTAGCTTGTTAAATGGAGATCTACTTAACCATAGCTTACTCTCAATAATTTGTTAGTAACTTGATGAAAGTGGATCTTGTTCCGGTGCAAAGTGACTGTCAATTGCAAGCATTGTTAATAACAATAGCAGTGTATTGTATTCATGTGGTGATAACCTGAACGACTCTTCAAAGAACAAGGCAATGGAGCCATTGAGGATTTTTCTTATCTTCTGTCTAGTCCTCAGTCCCCTGAATATTACTGTTTCACCCACTCCTCCTAACTGATAAAGAGATAAACCCTGTATTTCCAGTGCAACTGCATATGTTTACTGAGTTTCTAGAAGATTTGAATCTCGTTATTCAGTGTTCTTTGAGTCAAATTGCTAGTGAATTTTTTTCCATAATGTTTATGTGTATCTGTAGGAAGGGTTTGTTTCTCTGTCACCATTATACATCGTGGCCTTTGCAGAATGCTAGTGAAATAAATTTATCTCAATAAATGGGACATCAAGGCAGGGTATCCATTTTAAAATTTGTGAATGATGACACTTCAACAGATGTAGACTTTCAATATCTCAATCTACATATCCTAGTATGTAGCTGTACTATGGATATTATAAGTGGCAAATGAGATAAAAAACTACTGGGGTATCTTAGAAAACACAGAGCAACTTTATTGCTCTAATCTGAAGCTCTTGGAATACTAAAATGACAAATTACTAAATAAGTGCATAAATAATTGTAAAATTATTTAAAAGCAAACCAGTATATGCCACTGCCTTTGAAGGATCCATTACCTAAGAAAGAAAAAAGTGGCTTTGTTTAGTTTGAAACTCAGGAGAAGAGAGGAATGTATCTATTACCAGTTCTCATCTCTTTGTAAGTCCCAAAATCAGACCTTGAGTCAGAAGAAAGGTCTGTAAAGGCATGCAGATGTATATGACAAACACAGCTTTTATGTCTTTACTGGGCACTGTGAAATTCCTGTAATAATCTGTTCTCCTCCTTTCTTTTTTCTTTCTCTCTTTTTACCTTTTTTAATTTTTCTTTTCTTCTTTCTTTCTATATTTACATCCTGCAGAGGCAAAATGATCTGGTTAAATTAAAAGGATAATGAAACTTATGTTCTGATACTGGTCTCCGGCTTCTGAAGAAAATAATGAAGTAAACCTAAGAAATTTATTTTGTTGTCAATCTAAACCATTACTGCAGCAAAATTTGCACTTTGTTAAGGTTAATCCTAGGCCTCAGAATGTGCAAGGAGATCAAGCTTCAAGGTTGCCAAGGCAGCTTCTCTCTCTTTAAGAGGAAGAAGTTGACCCAACACAGGAATATCAAATGAGATTATTGAGATACTTCAAAAGTAATACACTGTGAATGCTACTTGCACATTTAAGCTGCTAGAGGCAATGGAAATGGTCATAAATATCCAGTGGAGACTTTTAAAAATCTGCAGCTCATAGTAAACTTAGCTGTTCACAAGAGTTTTAAAACTCTGAGTACAGCTGCTTCCTGGCAGAAGTGCAGAAGAGTCTCTGTGAACCCATGCTCCTCCAACACTCCATTGCAGTGTGATGCCCAGCTGCCAAAAATCAGAGAAATGCACTGAATCCCATCGTTTTGTGTGCAAGCTGGGTTTGAGACCAGGTACTGCAAGGAACCATTTGCCTGAACTCCTTGGATACATGCTTTGTACAGTAGAGATATGGCTAGCCCGTAATTCCTTTTAAAGATGCAATTTGCTATGTTTATCACAGGATTAACTGGGAGGAGCTGCTGACTCCCTCCAAGGCAGGGAGGCCATGTAGAGAGACCTCAACAAATGAGAGGGCTGGGCAATCACCAACCAGATGAAGTTCAAGAAGGGAAAATTTTGGATTCTGCACCTGGGATGGGGCAACCCTGGGTGTACGGGCAGACCGAGGAATGAGATGCTGTAGAGCAGCGCTGCACAAAGGGACTTTGGGGTCCTGGTCTGTGGCAAGTTGAACGTGAACCAGCAGTGCCCTGGCAGCCAGGAGGGCCAACCCTGTCCTGGGGGCATCAGGCACAGCATGGCCAGCTGGGCAAGGGAGGGGATTGTCCTGCTCTGCTCTGCTCTGGGACAGCCTCACCTCCAGTGCTGGGGGCAGTTCTAGGTGGCACCATATAAAAACGACATTAAACTATGGGAGAGGGTCCAAAGGAGGGCAACAAAGAGAAAGGCTTTGAGGGGAAGCCACATGAGGAGTGGCTGAGGTCACTGGATGTGTTCAGCTTGGAGGAGACTGAAGGGAGACATCATTGGGGTCTGCAGTTTCCTCATGAGGGGAAGAGGAGGGGCAAGCACTGATTTCTTTTCTATGGTGTCCAATGGCAGGACCTGAGGGAATGGCCTCAGGTTGTATCAGGGGAAGTTTGGGTTCAATATTGGAAAAAGGTTCTCCATCCAGAGGGTGGTTGGGCACTGGAGCAGGCTCCCCAGAGAAGTGATCACAGCACCAGCCTGACAGAGTTCAAGAAGTGTCTGGACAGCACTTTGAGTCATGTGGTATGACTCTTGGTAACAGCGCTGTGCAGGGCCAGGGCTGGACTCAGTGCTTTGGGTCCCTTCCAACTCAGCTTATGCTGTGATTGTGAGATTCTGTGATTTACAAAGGGTTTGCTGGCTGTCTAGAAAGAGCATGTTTTTCAGTGGCTTATTTTTCATACATTTTTCAAAATTTGAATTGATGTTCATGTCCTTCATGAATTACAGTGTGTCTTCAAGGTCTTTATTTTGCAAAGCATATTTTTCCAATCCATACCATCTAAGAACTAACACTGATTGTTTTCATCCTATAGAAAGATCTTGGGGACCTTAGAAAATGCAGTTACCTGCATAGTCCAACACATATCAGTTGCCTTGCCTGCCTCAGAATCCTGAGGACTCAGAACAGCTTTTAAAATCCATCTGTAACACCAAACTGCTTTTCCTGCTGCATTTGTTGCCAAACTAACCCCTCCCTGGAACTGCAGTAATTGGATTTATTGCAGAAAGGCATCCAGAAACAGGAAGTTTCTCTTTAATATTAGTGCAAGGAATGGGGTGGAGTGTTTTGAATGAAGGTGCAAAATAGTTGTTATCAGGAGTGAAGATCAAAGAGAAGATGATGAATGGGCGGTTTCGGTTGTTATTGCTTTTGAGAGGTGACTGAAGGGAAAACAAAGCAAAACACACACATAAATTGTTGCCAGTAAGTTAAAGGTATTGGTCTGGATTCTTTGTACACCAAGTTCACTGGCTCTGCAGTCCTTAAAACAATTCAACAATAAGGAAAATAAACCTTTTTATTCTTTTCTGTAAGAACATAAATAGTAACTCAAATGTCTCTTCCTTTTTCCTAAACTTAAACTGAAATCCCTCACTGTGTATCCTGGCTTTTCTCCTCCGATTTCTGGTTCCTTTTCAAGAATGTCTCTTGCTATCTTTGTATCTCATGCAATATCATAATGTGTCAAATTGTGCTGATACATATGATCCCAATTTTTGTGGCCCAACAGGCAGTAAGCACAGATTTACAATGAAACAGAATAACAATAATAAATGGTATGAAAAACAGAAGCTTTTTGTGAATCTTAATTTGAATCCATATTGTTTTCTTCTGAACCTGTCCGTATTATCCCAAGCAGAGGGGCAATGCCAGGTGAAAGAGAACATTCTTGCCAGGACGCGCTTCTGTGAACACTCAATGTGATTAGATGTGCTCATTACAGTTTTATTTATCCCTAAAAGGAGCTACCTTCTTCCCATGTCTGGAGCATTGCAATCAGAATAAATCCCAAGCCTCGTGTACATCTACAGCAAAACTCCTATGAGCACTAGATTTCAAGTATTTGCAGTATTTCCATTGCTGTATTTAAAAGAAAGCAAGTGTTCTGGGGCTTCTTCTCAGAGGGGCTAAGCCACTGAGATGTTGTCTGCTTCATTTACCCTTTCTGTGCAAAGTGCTACTGTTTTCCTGATGTCACAAGGCTGGATGCTTTGGAAACTCCAAACTGACTGATAGAGGCTGATGTGAATGAAAGCATGCAGTTTTCCTCCGTCTCAGTTGAGGAAAGCCAGAACATGGTGTACTCCCTTTGAAATTTTCTGAGTGACACATCAGTATAAAGTCCTCACAGACTGTTTACAGTCTGGGGCAGAAAGCTGAGCAGTGTTACCATTAAATCTCTACACACAGCCATACAGCTGGACAACACTCACACACATGACAGAGCACTGGGGCTTTTGTTGCTTTTGCTTTCAGTCACTATTTGTGCCTCACAGGATAGCTTCTAGTTAGACAGATAAAAATGCCTAAATAAGAATCTTATGATAGAAACAGTTTCATTGCAACACCCAAATTTTATGAGTAGTAAAAAATCAACTAGGCAGCCATCATTGTTACATATATATGGTTGGAACAGTTTTCCTTGTGTATAACTTAATGTTTAATTACCTTGAATTTCAATTGTTGTTTTATTATCTAGCTAGTTATTCTACAGTCTTCACAGAAAATCCTTTGACACAATAGAACATACTGTGGAACAATGAGCTAGGATTGCAGAGTGAGAGTGAGGCAGGTGAGGACAGTATTCTCCTCCCTGGCAAGGCACAATCCCACAGTGCCTGAGCAGGGCAAGCAGAGCTGGTCCTGTGGTGGTCACCCAGCTCAGCCACATGCCAGTGACCACCAGACACACAAGTTTGTGGTGATCCAAGGTCCAAGGCCAAGCCACGTCCCCTCTGGAAGCCATGAATCCAAGCTCTGCGGTAGGAATTTTTTTCTGCCAAACCCCATTGAGTGGTGGAGCCTGTTAGCTTAGACTGGGTGGCTGCGACTGTCAAGCTCCTGAATGTGGCAGGAGGCAATCCTCTGTAGAGCTGTGTAGAGCTTTTATAGGTTCTGTGTTTGTTTTTATGAGTTGTTGAACCTGTCTAATTTAAGTCTGAAACAGAGATGCTAATTTCATTAAAGAATACCGAACATTTTCTGAACTGGATCCAAAAAGTAGCCACTGAAAGATCTGTTAGATTTGTTTAGGCTTTAAGTTTGCCTGTGAACCAACCACATTTGCTGAAACCTGCTTCCTGAGTGTTATTATTGATGGTGATTTAAAGGATTGCTAAATGAAGCAAAACTGGAACACTGAAGTGCTGAGAAGCTCAGTGAAGCTTTTAATGTCCATGTCTTCACACGCCTTTTATCGAGTCTTTACATCTGGTGAACATTAAACTCTTTGGGGAGGGATAGGGGGCAGTCAGCTCTAGCTTGTAGGCACTTTAATTTGCTGTCTACATGTCATGTTCCCATTATAGTGAGTGGAAATCCAGCCAATTCAGCTAATGGACTCTGCAGGGGGATTCAGATGTCTCTTTCAAAATGAGTCAAATAGCTGTACAGTTTCCAGTGGGATTGAACATAGGCATTCAATGTTCTAGGATACAGAAGCAAAAGGCTGGCAGATATAATGTGGGGTATATGGGAGACCCGTGCCCTTCTGGAGAAGCAGCTGGGGCTCAGGCAGGGTGCCTTACAGCACCTCAGGTGGCAGTTAAGCAATTGAACCAAGCCCCTCCATTTAGATGCCTATATATACGTCTATCTGTGATCTGGAGCTGAATCCCACACCTGAGGTTCGATTGCTTAGAAATTTTAAATCATTATGTTCGTTTGCCAAACAAAAGCAGCCAGAATCTCCCATGAAAAATGTTATTTTTTCTTAACATAGTTTCTGGTTTTGCTTTTTACCATGTTCTTACAACCAGAGGAAGTACAGAAATGTTATTGTAAGATTTAGCAATCCAGCTATTTAGGCACGTGTCTTTACTCCATCATCATGAACCAGCCTTTGGTAGGGAACTGTAGACAAATCCACATAACTTCATCATCACATCCTGAAAGAAACCCTTCTAACCTTTCCTTGTATTTGTAATTGTGAAGATGAGGAGATTTAGCAGAGCAGCTTTTCTGTCTCTAGTTTTTAGAATGCTGTGATCACTCTGGACTTTGGAGGCTACTCATGCTATAGCGACAGTATCCTTATCACCTGAGCCTTGTCAGCACCTTCTACTTGAGAAATCTAATGCAACTGAAATAATAAAGCATGAAGATAATTTTTTTTTAATGAGGCTTTGCAGTTATTTAAGGGATGAATTAGGTTTGACAGCTTTACAGTTCATGCAGCTGTTGCCCATGCAGATCCACACAGGACACCTACAAGTACAGGGATTGTCAG
>NW_005054302.1:4856420-4863548 GCF_000277835.1 Geospiza fortis | reverse complement strand
GAATGGGAGGACATGGGCATGGGTTCAGTCTCACCTCTGGCAGCATAAGTAGGCACTGCCAGGGTAGTTTATCTTCAGTTTCCTTTGCCTTCCCACACTGCCTCTCTGTCACTGACTTCCAGCCTATATCTCATCTCAAATTTGTCTCATGACCCATTACTATAAAATATCAGTCTAATGAGTCTAAACTTTTGAAACAAATTTAACTTCTACAGTCAGAAACATAGAGATAGATAAGGCAGTCTGGGTGGCTTATACTTCCCAGCCACAAAAAGAGGTGTTATTAAATCATCATAACTAGGAAGGAAATGTACACTTCAGAGTTGAGCAATATGCCTGGTGAATAAACTAGAGGATCAAAATAATAAACTATGACTCTTTCTCCAAATGCAAGAATAATCAAGCACATAAAAACAAGGATAATAAGGCATAAGTGCCTGTTGCATAAAGGTGCTGTGCCTTTTTTTACATATCTGACAAACCAAATATATTGTACTATGCTAATGATCTGGGAAAAACAATACATTAATTGTCTCCTGAAATTACTCTGAAATACAGAAAGGCCAAGAACTGTGCTAAATAAAAATGCTTTTTTTCTACAGAGTGCCTTGTTAATTAAAGGACAACATTCAAGCATGTCATTTTAATATTAAGCTTCAGTAGCACCACAGTGTGTACTATTCTGTTTGGGGAATGGCATTCTTCCAAAATGTGTGATCATCTGAAAGGTTAACTCATCTTTTCTAATTTCATTTGTCAAGTCTGCATCTCAGTCAGGAAATCAGCTCAGTTGTGAAAGAACTGTCATGTGTGTTTAAGATGAATTGCATATTTATGGAGTTCCCTGCATTGGAATAACTGCCTGCGCCCTGGGACTGTACAGAGATCCCAGCCGTCACGAAAAGGCAGGCTCGATGGTCCTTCTCAGGGTGGTGTGTCTGTTGTGATCCCAGCTTAGTACTCATTTTTATTTCTCCAGGTCTGTCACGGCCCCTAGTGGCTCAGAGACACCCAGACACAACCGTGGGCCCGGCACCAGCAGCCCGGAGAAGGGTGAAGTGCTGCAGGGCAAATTGCGGGCAGGGGTGAAGTGATGGGGCCTGGGAAGCCTGGGCATGTTTGACAGCTCTGTGAGCCAAAACAAGTTCCAGCAAATACCATCATATATTTCTTGCAAGATTGGTCATGCTTACAATTTTCAATAAAAATATTTTAATAACATTCATCTTGTGTTTTTATTAAAAGAATCTATGTATCATAACATTTTGAAGAGACAGATTATTTAATTTAAACACTGAAAGTATGACACACTAAGTAATTAATTTTTAGAATTGCTTTCTGTTTTATAGGTTATCTTGTCTGACAATCTGAGTGAAAGCTTTTCTTCTTGTCCATGGAGTTGGTTTTGTTGGCCAGAGTTTACATCACTGCTTTCCCAATGTTCAGTTGGGATTTCACTGGCAAAGAGTTCATTCTATGGGTCCTGCAGACTAAATCATGAATATTATCAGTCCTCTAGAAAACAAAATGTCCTCTGGCATTCCAGGAGAAATGTGTTTATGACATTCTAGTTATGGCATCCTTAGCTTTTGGATTGTCTACTTAAATCCAAATTCCTGTAATTTATATGCTTGGTAAAAGCATTTTTGTTTTATCAGTTCTCCAAGAAGAAATGCATTTTCAAATTCATATTTGTTTCATTGTTGGGAAACAGCTGTTCATTGCTAAGAGGAAAATACAAGCTCTCGAGTATATCACACAATATTCTTTGTAATAATTGACTGTTTATCCATCACAACTAACCCATTTACTCAGACCAGGAATTATTGAAACAGTGTTTCTACTGTGTTTTTGAAAATCAAGTGTAACTTTCAACTTCAAAAATATAATTTCTTGGTAGCCTTTTATTATAGGGCTACCCAATACAGGAAAAACCAATTCTATAGGTTTTATTATTTTTTTTTCCTCTACCCTGTTTCTTTTATTGATTGCTCTCCATCCCAAACACCTGCTGTGACTCCTTTTTAGAGTTGCTTATCCTGGGTCTGCCTGAGAGTATTGAAATGTCTGTTTTAAACTGAGAGCATTGATTTTTTTTCTCAGCCCTCAGACCTCTTGGCTAAGCTGAAATGGAGTCCTGAGACCATGGACAGGAGTTGGGAGAAGCTTAGCAGGGACAATAAGGTCCAATAGTGCCCTCAGGGCCCTGACATCTACTCTAACACCCATTTCTTCTCTGAACAATTCTGTCCATCACACCTAATAATGCTCATTTTAAAGTGATTTTTCTTTTTCCAAGTGAGATTATCATTTTTCTATGTCATATTGTACATCCTTTGGACAGATAAAATTTCATAATAACATCTGATAGGAACATTACCTCTGTTAAAAATAACTTACAAATCTGACTGTCATTTCCATACTTTATCCAAAAAGTATGCTCTGAAGCATACATTGTAGTAGTACAACTATTACATTGAAGATCCACCCTTTCACTGTGGGTGTCTCATTCAGAGACACTCAGGCAGAATATTCTCACGTGCTTTCTCTCAAATCTCCTGAAGCACAGCAAGTGAGTCTTGGAAGATAATGGTGTTGAGAGCCATTGAGGAAATTCTCCTAGCACATGGTTGTTTTATTGAGAAGGTGGTATTTCACTGACAAATGTCCTTCTGGGGTCACTTCCTCTGGTTTGCTGACTACTTCTTTACGTATATAATCAAAATGGTGTAGAAAAATGCAAAGTAAGCACATTGGTATAAAACAATCAAGGATTTCATGTGAATGCCAAAGTTTAACTTAAACACAGTGATAATTAAAAAAAATATTATAAAATAAAATCAACCTGTACTTATCTTAAATTCCTGTAGAGATTTGCAGAGGAAATATTTAACTGGGGCATGTGGTGTGTGAATGAGAGTCTATGTGGCTGTGTGAGGCATCAGGAGAAATGGTAGAGCAGGAGTGCAGGGAGTGATGCACTTGCAACAGATTATGACCAACCACAAAATGCAAGAAGGAATATAGGTAAGAATGGAGACTTGGCAACATCTGGGTGTTGGGCCAACTGTTCTAAATCCTTGGTGTGAAGAAAGCCCCATGAAACACAGATCTATAGCTGTGTGGTACAACTCAGCTTGGCCCTGAGTTTTTCCCAAGGGAGTATATGAAGGATACTAGAGACTGTGAACCATTGTCACTACACAGGATGAATCCAGAGAAAGTGACAAGGGCTTGATTGTCAGGGCACAGCAAGGACTGGCTGCTCCCTAAGAGCCAGGATCTCAGCCTGGTAACACAGCCCCTGAGTGAGGGAGCAGGGCGTGCTCACAGCTGGCACCTGTGGTCAACCAAGAGTCCATCTCATCTGAAGTCCAACACATCTGAAGCAGGTCCAAGGTCAAGCTGGAAAAATCAATTCCTGGTCAGGGACACGATAAGGATGAGGATGAGGATGAGGTCTGGTGGCCATAATCAGGGTGGCCATCATACAGTCATTGGTGACTGGGCACGTCCACAGTGATAAAGCAGGATGGAGGTCAAGCCAGGAAGTCATTCTGCAGCTCTGGGCTCCAGCCAGTGGGATCTATGGCCAAGGACAGGCACGGCCATGGCTGAGTTGAGGACCAACATGACATGTGACATAACTCAGGCCCTGAAGCTGCAGGGTGGAGCTCTGCCAGGGTGTAGGAGGAGGACTGAGGGAGGTGAGGCTGGTCAGGGCCATTAAGGTCTATGAGTGCCCTCAGGGCCCTGACCTTGATACTTGGTGCCCCTTGTCCTCCTCACCATAAAGAACTCTTTCAAAACACACAGATGTTTGTACTTATGAGTAGGAAAGGTTGAGTATGCATGAAAGTGAAATCTATGGAGAATGACTGTTCCTAAAATAGGTTTTGTTTAAAGTTAAAAATTATTGCCTTCTTCTCTGTGGTTCTGTATAGGGCTTTGCTACTTTTATTGTTATAGCTGTACTCAATTTCTTCAAATTACAAGAAAACAACTGTGCTTGAATAATTTATTTCCATCATTTATCATTTCTCTCTCTCAATCTCTCTCAGAAGGACCTCTGGTTTTGCCACAGTTTTAGGGATCGTACAATTACAAGACAACTGAAATTTTAAATGTCTTTTTAGAAATTTTACTAGGTAGAGTTTGTTCCTGTATAAAAGTGAAACTTTCACAAACCCCTGGCTGTTTCTCAGGCAGGGCCCTCACAGTGAGAGGACACCAGAGAAATTAGAAAGGCGGTTCCAGAGCCCTTGCAGGCTCCCAGACCTCCAGCCTGGATCTCCATCCAGCATTTTACCTTGTACTGTGGGACATAGGACAAGGCCCTTTTGACTTTCTGTTTTCCTTTCCTGGTATATAAACCTCTTGGCTAATGAGCAAATTAATTATTAAAAAAGCATCAGCATGCTTTCATGCTTTTCAGAACCTTTTCAAAGTGTTCATGACAGTAGCATAAAAAGTTGTTTTAGAAATAGGATGGCAAGATATGATTTTACTTTTTTTTTTTTCATTGAGGATTTATGTCTGTCATGACTCACAGACTACTGCTGCTGTTCTGTTAGGAAAGAGACGAGCCCTGCAGGCAAAACACAGACCAGGTGAGCAAAGCCAGCATGTTCAAACACAACACTTCTACTGTACATTTACTCAGGAAAAGAGTAAACTTACTCCAGTGCTGGGACAGCAGGAACTCTACACAGGAGGGTTTTTGCTTGTATGTTTTTCTATTACAGGCAGACATAAAATGCTTAAACTGGCAGCTGAGGCCTGTGACAGTCTGACTGTGCTACACTGGGACTTTGTTTTGTATGTCACAGTAATGTACTGTAACTGTGGGAAACATGAGCCATCCCCCAAAGCACATCCTTCAGGGTGGATCAGCATCTCCTGCAAACAGCTTTTTATCATGTTGTCTTGGATAAAATCATTTTTGTTTTAAGAATAAAACCTTCAGTATACTTACTTATTCATCTGCATAGCAATAAACCCCTAGAAAAAAACATTGCATTCAAAACAATTTAAGGGAGATTTTTCCATTCCCTCCTGAAATTAGTAACTTCATAGATTTTAAAGGGAAACCAAACATTTCTATGATCATAGGTTTCCCTGATGTCAGGGAGGAGGGAAAACATCTTTCAGTGATACACTCAACATATGTATGGCAAAAGTGGAGCTAATTAAGAGACACTCCCTTTTCCCTTGGCTTTCTGGAATTCCAAACCCTCATCAGAGACAGCAATTATTTTGGGAGTCTTTCACTGTTCCCCTCATCAAGGTGTTTACTTCCGTCTTATGCCATTGCATAAATATGTTTGTAATTTTCTCTTCCTGATGTGGCACAATAATTCCACAGCCTGTTTTTGTTTTTAATTCTGTGTGCTGATGAAGGGCTAAAGCTCACTCAGCGAATTGTTTCTGACCACTGAACAACTGCAGAGCAATGCAGATCTTCCCGTTGGAAGGGGTTAAAAACTGGTGAATGTAAAGATAGCGTAATATAAATCTGCAGGTTGGTTAAATCTAGTTTGTTGAGAGATATGTGCCTCTTACAGACACCAGCCTTACACCATGCAGTGTAAGACAATTTTGTCTGTTTGTGGTTTTCCCTGTGACTTTCTGCCAACCCTTTGCATAGTTCAAGGCTCTGAGCCAAGGCCATTAAGACTGACTACAGCTGTATTGTGAAGGGTCAAAACAATGTCAGAGCTTAAACCCAGCACCTTAAACATGAGCCCCACTCTGTCTTTCAACTGAGTTTTGATTTTTTCCAAATTTCTCTGTTTTTCTCTGTACTCAATGAGCAAATAAAACATTAACAGTCTGGTCACAGAACTCTTCCTCCTGATTCCAGCCCCAGAGTACTCATTCCAGCCCTGGGGTCCTCAGGACAAGAAAGACATGGACCTGTTGGAATGAGTCCAGAGGAGGCCATGAAAGATGATCAGAGTGACAGAGCACCTCTCCTATGAAGACAGGTGAGAGAGCTGTTTAGCCTGGAGAAGAGAAGACTCCAGGGAGACCTTATAATAGCTTTCCAGTATCTAAAAAGGGGCTTATGACACCAAGCTGAGCAGTGTGGTTGACACACTTCAGGGATGGGATGCCATCCAGAGGGAGCTGGACAAGCTTGAAAACTGGGCCTGTGGGACTTTCATCAGGTTTAAATGCACCAAGTGTAAGGCGCTTCACATAGGTCTGGACAACTCCCAATGAAACAGATGGAGAGCAGCCCTGCTGAGAAGCCTCAGTGATGCTGGAGGATGAGAGGCTGGCCATGAGCTGTCAGTGTGCTCCCACAGCCCAGAGAGCCAAACGTGTCCTGGGCTGCATCCAGTGGTGGGCAGCAGGGCCAGGGAGGGGATTCTGCCCCTCTGCTCTGCTCAGAGCCCACCTGCAGGGCTGCATCAGCTCTGGGCTCCCAGCACAGGGAGGACAGGGACCTGCTGGAGTTGGTACAGAGAAGGGGCACTGGGATGATCAGGGGGAGGGAGAACCTCTCCTGTGAAGAAAGGCTGAGATAATTTGAGTTGTTCAGTCTGGAAAAGAGAAAGCTTTGGGGTGACCTAGCTGTAGCCTTCCAGTACTTGGTGGGGGCCTGCAATAAAGCTGGAGAGGGACTTTTCACAGAGGGACGTCTCATAGGTAGAGATACAACAAGGGTGAATGGATTCAAATTGATAAAAGAGGGCAGATTTAAATTAGATATTTGGAAGAAATTCTTCACTGTCAGCATGGTGAGGCATGGGAACGGGTTGCCCAGAGAAGCTGTGGATGCCCAATCCCTGGTAGTTTCCGAGGCCAGGGTGGATGGGGCTTTGAACAACCTGGTGTAGTGAACGGTGCTGCATCTGGATAATCTTTAAGGTCCTTTCCACCCAAATCCATTCTATAGTTTTGTGATTCCGCCATACCATCACATTGCTGAGGACAAAATTTATGCCAGCACTAAGCACACACCCCTTTTCTATTAAGGCTTTATTTTTTTTTTCTTTTCCGTTTCACAATCTCTATCAGTAACTTGCAGTAATTTCCTTGCTGCGGCACGAGCTCATTTCTTTGGGTTACATTCCACACTTCCCACCCTGGCGGAGGCGGGGCCGGGGCCGGGGCGGTGCC
>NW_005054302.1:4845411-4856188 GCF_000277835.1 Geospiza fortis | reverse complement strand
TCCTTCCTCGTGTGGCGTGTGTGTGGATTGAACCGGGAGGAGGAGGGATGGGTCTGTAGGTCCATGGTCGGCAGGGCTGTTGGAGGTGCCCGTAGGTAAGAGGTGTGCTGGGTGTCACTGCTCTGCGGCGGGCAGCGGGCGCCTACTGCCACGAGGTTGGGATGGAGCTCTGTTCTTTCTCCCCAGGCAGAGGAGCAGAGGCCAGCAGCCGCAGTTCAGGGGTTTTGGTGGAGGTGACTGGACAGCTCTGGAGCCGGGGCAGTGGCACCCTCGGGCGGGGGACTTTGTGGTTAAAAGGGCAGCGAGGAGGAGGAGGAGGAGGCGGAGGAAGAGGCTGAAGCAGGTTGTAACCAGGGGCGTTTGGCCCTTCTCACCAGGCAGCGTGGATATCTCCGTGTTGGAGATAGCACACGTTTGTCTCCATAGAAGACGCACGACGGACAAACCATCAGTATGAATGAATGGGATGTTTAGCCTCAAGTCAGGAAATAGGTGTTTGAATGCGAGACCTGAAATGAGTGGTGTTAGTTTTGTTTCTCAAAGCCCCTTGAATTCCTGCGGGAGATAGTCAGCTTTGGAATCACACTGATCAGTGGAAAGCGCTGTAATTGTGAATAACGGGTTAGATGCGTGCTGCCTGTGGTGCTGCTCTGCCTCCTGCCAGCTTTTGCTGAGTTTGCAGGGCAGTTGTACTTGGTTATGCAGCACTCGGCACAGCTGGTGGTAATGACTTCTTGGTGGCTGTAATTTGATTGAGCAGAAAGTAATGACGAGAGGTACAGAAGAAACACATCTGTTACCATAAAGAGGACATGTTAGCTCCATTAGTTAAGATTCAGCAAGTTAGTATTCTTGAGCTTCACTGGATCGTTTGCTTTGCTATTTGAAAACAAATGGCATGTTCCTCTACTCCTAGCCTTGGCTATGTGAGTGTCTATGGATGTTTCTGTGTCACTAAAGTGACTGCTGCACATGCGTCTGTTTCTGGGCATGGGCGATAGTTCTGTTTCATTGTGCAGCTTGGGGCAGCATAGGTGGGGGTTGGATAGTGGAAGATCGTGTTTGTATGTGTTTTTGGGTGTTGAAGAGAAGAGGCTGGTAGTGTTCAGGCATGTTTTCATCAGAATTAAGAAAGAGTAAACTTATGCTTGTATTAGGATAGTTCTGGGGGCTCTTGGTCTCACCTCTGCTGGGACTTTGTTGTCCTTTTGTTCCAAGATTCTCTTGCCTGTGAACGGTTGAATGCCCACCTAATTTTCTGTCTTCAGTCCTTCAGATAGTCTTTTCTGGTCCCTGACAAGGTTTTCCACTGAGTCTCCAGTGTTTCTTCCATATTACCCTGGATCTGGTTAAAGTAGGAGTGGGAATTATGAAGAAGTGCCGTGTGCTCGGATCATCAGCAGTCTGCAGTGAGTTCTGCATGATGCAGATCCCTCAGGGACGAGGGAAGTAGGAAGCTTTTGGATGAGCTCCTCTCTGAAGAGCAGTGGCTGGGGTCTCTGGCACACAGGCTGTGCATGGGTCAGATTTATGTGTGCATGGAATAGTGGTAGAAGGGTTGGATGCAAGATGATCCAGCTTGACCTCCTGTCCATGATTTCATGTGTGAGAATTACTACAGTGGATAAGCAAGACAAAATTAATAATAAGGACTCAACCATTATACTTTGGTACTGGATTTTTTTCCCATTTGTTGGCATGTGATAGCAAGTGTGTGGCAGCATAGATGGAAAGTGTGAAATTTAGTTTCAATGTGTCGATATCATGGGACCATTTTCTGTGTTACATGTTCATAGATGAGCTTCTTTTTGTTGATTCAGTGACTTTGTTGCCTGAGTGTCAGGCCATTGATGGACCTGGTCTATTTCAAACAGTTGTGCTCATGAAAAGCATTAACAGCCTAACTGATGTGCTGGCGAGCTGGTTGTGAAAAATCCTTTCTAGTCTTCTTGGTGTCAAATTAGTCTAGTTAGATCAGAATAGCTGAATATTTGAAATATTTGAAATGAGCTGGCTGCTCTCATATGGAGGTGATTGGAGAGAGCTCATAGTTAGAGCTTCCCAGGAGATGAGCAGAGGTAGTAACTTTGGACAGGGAAACAAACTAAGTAGAAGTTGGTGGTGTTTTCCACTGGTGCATGTAGATGTGGAATAGGATTATTGGAAGATCTACCTTAGACATCAGTCCTTATGCCTTCCATTTGGACATGACTTAAAAATATATCAGTGCCTTTGGAGTTCAAGGGTACTACAGCATAACATTATTCAGCTCCTGGAAGTATGCAGGGCAGAGAAATAATACAAGAGGCTTTGTGACGTGGCCTTTCCCAACATTCTTTGCTCTTTTAATACTGTTCTCACTTTTTTTTTCCCTGGACATCCTTGAAAGAGCTAGGCTTGTGCATGTAATGATTTTTAAATTGATTTAGAGAAGTTTACGGTAGAAGAGTGGAACAATATTTGTCTTCTTTTTTGATTAATACATCTGTTCTTACTGAGTCATCTAAAGCTAAAAAGAAGTTGATTACTGAAATACTTTAATTATTTAGAACCATTTCAGATTGCTGCAACAGCCTATTTGATGTGTCACAAACCTGTTAAAATCTATCCCTTTAGCTGAACAGAATCAATTGTGTGAATTCTTTTTTGATGTTAGTAAAATGCTTTTCCCTCCTGTAGGCCTACTGTTCTTCTATGCAGAGAGTCTCTTGGCTGAAATGAACCAGAAACTCTATACACCACTCAGTTGTGAATATTTAGCATGCAAAATAGTAAGACTGGGAATTACCAACTGAATTTGAAAGTATTTGTCAAGAATTCCAATTTATGAAAGTCAAAAAAGACCTTTTTTATGGTGATTCTGGTAGGATTTTTTCCGTCCTCCAAAATGATGTTTGGCAAAAGTTTAGTTGCTCTGTTAGGACACAGTGAAAGCTTGAAATCTGCCTTGCAAGAGCTTTACTTTGAAATGTGTCAAAACCAGATTTTAATAAGAGTATTATAACTTTTTACCCATTTTTACCTTTTATTTATAGAGATTTAATTCGTGTCTTAAGTTGCTTGTCTTGATTTTTCTGGAGAGACCTAGGCTGAAAAGAGTGCTGTTGTGATTTAGATGCTTTAAATAGTTATAACCTCTTAGTTTTCTGTAACAGGCAGAACCTGTAAAAGGCTTGGTACTTCAAGGAGATACAAGGCTGATCTGACAGCTCAGTAGCTCTTTATCTGAAACCTTGTCTGGAATTGTTAACACAAGATGTCAGGAGGGTCTGAAGACTATTTTGCTTGGTCCCTGATTTGGGAGACTTCAGTTCAGCAGTTTGTTAGAGATAAACAATACCTATTAGAAATGCATGAGTTGTAAGCTCCAAGTTTGACATTTAGAAATCTCAGTTTATGGATTTTAGTCAGCATGCATTCGGTGCTGTAGCCTAGCTTCCTTTTCAGGCTTTATAAATTCAGTAGTCTCTATTTTTTCTTTCTTGAGTTTTGTGGGTTTTTTTGTCCTGCTACTATTAGTTGTGAACTTTGCCGGTGAAATCTGTTCACATCTGCTAGAAGAGCCTTGAAAATACTACATTTCTTCCAACAGCTCTACTTGACACCTTGTCTTTGAAAATCATTTAGCAAACTCATGGACTCAAACACTTTTTATTGTGAACTCTGTGTGTGTGTGTAATTAACAGCTCTCAAATATGGTGCATACAGAGAACTAAGTTAGTAGGTGTCGAGACAATGAACTACTTTTTTAGTATTTTTTTTTAACCCCATAGGACAGCTTAAAAAAATTAAATGTACCGAGTGCGAGACGTTGGTGAGCTTCAGGACATAGGTGAACTCTTCTCAGTCAGGTAGATGTAATATTGCTGCAGCTCTGGGTGCCCAAATCTACCCTGTAGCAAGGGTGAGCATATAGTCCCAGTAGATCCCTGCTGGGATTTGAAAAGGACATCTGGGCTCTAGTAAGGTGGAGACCAGGGGCCTCCTGAGGTCTTCAGTTTAAATTTCTCAATGATTTCATGATAGTCTGAGCTTTAAATTGTGCTATTAGCCTGCATTATTCAAGTATATAATTAGTTACTGAATAGTTTATGGTAAATCTGTGGTTTAGATTAGGTCAAATTAGTATAGGTTGCCTGACTAGCTAACTTGAATCAGGTCATACTGAACTATATGTTAACACCAACTTGTAGAATGCTATTCACTTCCTCTCTTATGGTTGGATTGTAAGCATTGATTAAAATCATTTTGTTTCAGATAAATGCAAGTGAAATCCAAAGATTTTCAGATTTTCCATTGTCGAAGAAAACCCTTAAAGGTGAGTATAGAACTTTTCTTTGGAAAAATAATATAAGTAAGAGGGACTACATGGTTTATCTGCATCTGAACATTTTTTTTCTTCAAACTAAGTTTTCGTTAGTATTGCCATGTACAGCATTTTCTAAACCGAGCAATGCAGTTGTGGGCCAGACAAAATTGAATAGCATTTTTTCTTTCTTCTTTTTTTTGTTCCTCTTCCCCTCCCACCCTCTCTCTTCCCACCCTGCAAATACCAGGACTGCAGGAATCTCAGTATCGTGTGGTAACAGAGATACAGAGGCAGACCATAGGTTTGGCTTTACAAGGGAAAGATGTACTTGGAGCTGCAAAGACTGGATCGGGCAAAACGTTGGCTTTTATTGTTCCAGTAAGTAATTTACATCCTTCTATTTCTACTCAAACCAAGTTATCTCTGAAATACTGATGTCAGACGGTTTACACTAGTAGATCCTGAGAGAAAAGTGAAAATCCAGCTGATCTGTTTCAGGAAAGCCAAGATGGTTAGGAATTGAATAAAGCTGCTTGAACTTCTGAAAGAAGTGTATTTTTTGTTCCAGGAGTATTCTGCGACTTAAAAGTTTCATTTTGAGCCTTACGTTAGTAGACCCTGTGTAGATTTAGAAAGTGCTTTGTTTTTCTCTCAGCAATGTTTTCCTGGTGCAACTCTAGTTCTCCAATTTTTCTGGCATTTGAAAACTAGCTGTATGAAACAGAATGGTGGATTTTCAGTTCCTTAGATTTTTTAATGACTGATTTTCGCTCCTTTAAAGTGTTACGATTTGGACCTTACATAACAAAGTTACCTTAGTGATTGTGGACTTCCTGTCAACTCCTTAGAAATCGCTTCTAGGTGCAAGCAGAAAAGTGGGATGAAAATCCCTGTAATGGACGTACGTGTCTGACAGTTTTACTCAAAGCATCATGACTGCATTTCATTTCTTAGTTGAGATGTGTGCTTAAAGTGCACATGTAAGTGGATACAAACCCCAAAGGGGAGAAATTTTTTTATGGAGTTACTCTGTGTTTAACCTTACTTGGATTTTTGTAAGCATAAATTTTTTGGAGCCTATTACTGTGAGAGCAGTAGTAGGTGCTTTGAATACCCTCTCTTGTAAAGAAGATTTATGCTTTATGCTGCTTTTTTAAAAAGAATCTTATTAGTAGAGAATAAAAAAAATGTAGGTGGCTTCACAAGTCTTGTGAATTTAAGGAACAAGTAAGATTACTCTATTATTTAACATAAGAGTAGACATACTTAGTTTTACAAATCTTATTTAAAAACAGTTTTAGAGAAGAAGGAGAGGAGCTGAAGAGATGAGGAGTGGAAAAAAATTAGTTGTGCAAGTATGCTTACCAGCTCTCAGTATTTCAGAAGGCTTCAGATATTCATACCTGTAAAGTCCTTGTGTTAGGATTAGCTGACTGATAGAGTGTTTCTGCAGCATCAATTCATAAGAGAGGGAATAATCCTCCAACTTTAGTTGGAATGTTCTGTACGTAATATGTGGATAGACTGCTTCAAGTCTATAAGCCAGAATTAAAGCTTCAATAATTAGTGTTCTTCCAGGTGCTCACTGTATTCCTGGTTCCCACAAAACCTCATGAGCAGAGAAATTTCTCATGTTTTTCTGTACTGATTCCTATTATCATATAAATGGCCTAATTTCCAGAATTTAGCAGGATAGGATTAATTGTGCAGTGAAGTGTTTATGATTTTCCACTCATTGCTGTCTGTCTTAGGTTGGTACTGGAGAATTTTCCTTAACAGCAAGTGTCATTACCATTAGTTAGAATTTATATATCATCAACCATGTAAAATGTGCACTGATGTTTCTTCATGTCATTATTTTAATTAACGTGGCTTTGTCTTTTTTTTTCAATGACACTTTGATACCAACTTATTGCACATTTTCTTTCTGAGACTTTTGTGGTGATAAAATGATAACTTCTTTCAGGCTTTGGAGCTCCTCTATCGACAGCAGTGGACATCAGCTGATGGCCTGGGGGTTTTGATCATCTCGCCTACCCGGGAGCTGGCCTACCAAACCTTCAAGGTTCTGCGTAAAGTGGGGAAGAACCATGAGTTCTCAGCTGGTCTTATCATTGGAGGAAAGGTGTGTGTCCTCTCTTGGAGTTTGCTGTATGGAAGCATAGTTGAGTGCTGTATTAAGTGCTAGTTAAGGAAGGAAACCCTGGGCTTGAAAAGTCAAGGAGGAGAGTGGTTAATAGGAACCTATTAGTGACCCGCTATTTTCTTGTGTGTATTCCGTGTCTTTTCTGAAGCTTTTTGAGGTGTATTTAAAGTCTTTGCAGTGTCCATGACTGGATGGACCTTCCTGCCAAGTCTTCCAGTTAATTTAGATTACTCTGAAATACCTTTTCCTCAAGCCACAGATGTGAAGATGCTGAAGAAATGGTGGCATAGCTGTGGGAAGAGGAAAGCTGCTCCTTGACTATTCCTTCTAAGAGCTGTTAATAGGTTAAACTGGCCTGACTGTCTCTGGTACTGGACTTCTAGTCTGAATAACTAAAGCTAAGATGGATTAATTCCATTTCAGGATCTGAAAGAAGAGTCTGAAAGAATCCACCACATAAATATGCTAATTTGCACTCCAGGACGGCTTTTACAACACATGGATGAAACATCATATTTCTATGCATCTGATCTGCAAATGTTGAGTAAGTTTTTTAAGTACTTGAAAGTACTCGAGAATATATTGTAACAGCTCATAATTGTTGCACCACTTCCCTGCATAAAAAGTTTATTCTTGTCATGTTATGTTGATGAAATGGCATTTAAACTTCCACATGTTCAGATTAAATTAGAAAATAGCAAAATCCCTTTCTTGTGTGTACTTTGTCTGAAGCAGTTGCTGAGCATGCTGTCCCTAGGATGATAGGAAGTGGGGGATTTAGTAAGGAACCCAAACCCCAATGTAGCCCCATATAGTCTTTTACATTGGTCTTTACTAATGTTAAACTTACCTTTCTGGCTATGGCTCTCGTGTCTTTCCTGACATGATAATTAAATAGCTACATAGGATATCCATTGCAGTGTGTGTATTTTGGACCACTTCTAGAAAACATTTTGTGTTTTAAGATAGATTTCCTCTCCTTTTATTCTTTTGTTTGCATTGTTAACATTGTTTGTTTTCATCTTTCCAGCTTGAGCAAAAATTTTCAGTGTAATGGAAAGGTTTGCCTGTTTCTAAGAACTGCATAATCTTTAGCATAGCTTGAGGAACTTAAAAGCAATTAAGAAGCTAATGAAGCTGATAAAATGTGAAATTATGCTTGCTTCACTTAATACAATTCATGACAGACAAGAATTGCATGAAATGTAGGCTCTTTTAAAGCTTTGTCTCTGTGCTACTTGGTTTATACCCTGTATTTCAATGGTAAATTCAGCTTAGGTACAGGAGAGTCTTTTGCTCTGTCACAAATACTACAACACTGTCTTATGTTCTGTGCTTTTATTTCATTTCAGTAAAAGGGCAGGGAGTCTGTTTGCAAATTGCCAAACTGTTCACTTGAGATGCTGATCTTTTTCCTTCTGCATGTGAAACTGAGGGCTGTAGTGCATAGATTATGGGAAATGCTGTGGTTTCTCTTGCAGGTGTTTTTAAAAACATGTTTTATGAAGTACAGGGATATCTAAAGAGATTCCTGTCATGTGCAATAGTTAATTAATCGCTGCATTTTAAGTACGGATAGAATTTTATGCTATATGGATTTAATGTAGATTTTTTTTCATAAGTAAATCTAAACCCATTTTTTTCCTCAAAATTATCTTTCAATCCAGTTCTTGATGAAGCTGACAGAATTCTAGACATGGGGTTTGCTGATACAATGAATGCAATCATAGAAAACCTACCTAAGAAACGCCAGACCTTGCTTTTTTCTGCAACACAAACAAAATCTGTGAAGGATCTTGCACGGCTGAGTCTGAAAGATCCAGAATATGTTTGGGTTCATGAGAAAGCCAAATTCAGGTATGTTGGTATTTTTTTTCCCCTGGGGAGGGTTAGATAGTGATCCTATTTAACTGCTGCTCTGTCAGTTCCCTGAATCAGAGGTAGTGTTATCTGTCCATCACTGGATCAGTGTCTGATCCTGCTGTGTGCTTTCCTGAATGCAAGGAATTTCCAAATGAGAGGGGACTAGTTCTGATTGAATCACTACAGGGAGGCTGAACCTGTGCTTGTCTTGACTCCTCAGGGAGTTTCTCAGACTGGAAATTCTTTTCCTCAGGAGGAAGCTGCAGAGTGGATTACAGCCAGTGTGCTGGGTCTAGCAGCGCTCAGTTCTGAGTAACTCCTTTTCTGCTGTTCTTACTGTGCAAAACCACCACAAATACAGTTTGTCTGTGTGCCATTTGTAAATCTGGCTTTCCAGGGATGTGCTTTCCTCTGGGCAAAGTGCAGAATGGCAGTCTTGCTTGTGTATTCAGTATTAGGTGCCCAAAAGAAAGCATGTGCTGTTAGTTGACAGGTGGTAACTCCCGTGGCTTCCTGATGTGCTGTGTTTTCTATGCGCGTTTAGGGCTCTGGCCCTGTGTGCATAAAATAGATTTGTCCTGCCCTACAGTTTGGAGTAGGATGGGAGGCCCTTGCTGGAAGGGAAGTATGTGGTGTGCCATGCTCAAAAAATGTAATGTATCACTAAATAAATGTTGCTTTTCGGCACATAATTTTCTTTTGAAATCCAAATGAAGAATATTATTTTGCATTTCTGTGGGCCTGATCATCTGAGTGTCAAATTACTTATGAGCATGGATGATTCTTTTTCTGCTCTTCTCTGAAATATGCATATATTTCCATATGCAAGATGCAGGAGAAAGGTGAAGCACAGAGATAAAAATGGTTTTCCTGGAAGCAAACAAGAAATCATCAGGAAAATGCATGGCAGAACCATGCAATTGAATCTTGAAGAAGTTTTTACTATTTGGTTTGATTATCTTTGTATTGTACTTCAAATACCTTTTTTTAATCAGTAGTACTGTCAAAGGCATCTTAAGTAAACATGATTGCCAGAAAAAAAAGTGTGGTTAGTACCCTCTTTTCAGAAGAGAATATACAAGCCTCGTATGCAATCTTCATTTTGGCGACTATCTATTTCACAGATCTCCCATGTTCGGTGAAGTCTATTTTAAAGTACATTTAATTTTTTTAAATATTTGGGAGAATGCAATTAGATAACAAACCAAATTAAAAGAAATGTAAGTATTAATTTGTTTTAGAGTTTACTGCCTTAGGTTATTGCCTTATAAAAGCAAATTCCTCTGAAAGATGTAGAAAGCAAAAAGTGCTGTGGCGTAATTCAAATTAAATAGCAGAATAAAAACTGGAGGAGTCTCTTGTAATTTTATCCTCCCAAGTGACCACCTTTAGAAAGGTAATTTTGAATACCCATAGTCTGTTTAAGGTGAAGTAGAGGGACTGTAAGAGATGAGCATTTAGATGTGTTTCAAGGGCAAATATCCCATATAATTTTTTTTGTTTTATTTCTGCTTTTAAGAACAGAAATGTGAGTTCGGATGACAATTCAGAGCTTTAGAAAGTCACTTTGCATCTCAGTGTAATCAGCAGAAGTACATCAATGCTCTCTTTTTGTGTGTGATTAGACTGCTTTGACATTGCCTTAAGCACAAATGATGCTTTAATAGGACTAATAGACAAAACTGCATTTTAAGTCAAGGCAATTTGAATGTCGCTGCTTAGACATGGAAGGTTTGCCTTGCTGGAATTAAATGAATTTAGAAGTAACGTCAAAAGTCATCTGTCTCTCCCCACTGGCTTTTAATAAGGGAATTGATGTAGCTTTCAAATGACGCTGATAAGACTTGTTTCTCAAAGTGGGAGAGCTTTCCAACCTGATTCCTTTTCTTTTCTCCTTTTTCTGAGTATGTATAAGACACTCTTGGCTTAAAAGAAAGGTGAGAGGCATTTCTGTGATTTATCTAAATGTACTTTTTGGATATGTTTTTATTTTTTTTCCTTCTTTAGTACCCCAGCGACTTTGGATCAGAACTATGTTGTCTGTGAGCTTCAGCAGAAAGTAAACATGTTATACTCTTTCCTGAGAACTCATTTGAAAAAGAAGAGCATTGTGTTTTTTGCAAGCTGTAAAGAGGTATGTTTTTCTCTCCCTCCTTCTGCCCCAGAATTTAAAAACTGATAAATGAAGATATTCATATAGGTATCAATGCATCAGAGAGGTGAGATTGTGGACTAATTTGCAACAGGAAATTGGAGGAACAAAACATCACCTACTGCTGTATGTCATTCAGGCCTGGCTTCGACGCAGTTCAGTGCCCCAGGCTCAGTGCAGGAAGGTTCTGGAGACCTGAGTGTTCTCAGCCATTTTTGTGGTCTGCTGTTAAAGATGAATGCTAAAAGTTAATGTCAGTAAGGCCCAGCTATTTCAGTTCTGTCTTTTGACATGCTTCACAGTTAGA
>NW_005054302.1:4801765-4845356 GCF_000277835.1 Geospiza fortis | reverse complement strand
TGAGACAGTGTGATTGTGAAATAGTACTGGCAAAGGTTTTTCTTACATAGCAAGTAATCCTTCAAATACCTGCTTCTGTAAGTGTCCTGGGACCATTCTGTTGAAGCTATTTGCGTGTGTTTGTTTGGCACAGATATTTGTACCTATAACTACTGCATGTATCAAGTACTTAACAGTGCAGGTATTGCTTACTAGTGTAATACAAGGCTAGTATTTTACAATAATAGACCATTTTACAATGGCCTAGTAAATATTAATTGCAATTCTTTCACCTGCGCAAGAGGTTGCGATATTTTTGTTGTTCTGCAGTTGACTGGTGGCACTGAAGTGGTCAGCTTAGTTGTACAGAAATTTTTGGAGCTGTAGCTGTTCAGTAGTATACACAATTTATGTAACTACTTTCTTAAAAAGATGCTAGGTAGCTGCCTGCTGTAAAACAATGCTGCATCATGGGTACTGTAGGTAAGAGCGAACAGGCTGATTTTGTAGAGAACATGTTGAAACTTGAAATAGTAAACTGAGACTGTAGACTGATTTGAGTTGCAAGTATAAAACACAACACCCCTCCAGTACTGTTTAAAAGAAGTGCTTCTGATGGACTTTTCAGACTTTGGTCCTTAGCATACCCCCTAAGTACTCACATCCCAAGTTATTCTTGCTGTTACCTACTCTTGATTTCCTTTAGGAAATGCCATCAAAAGGCCTGGCGGTCTTTTGCCACAATTGCTTTCATCTTTTAGTACCTGGTTGTGTAACAAGGTCTCAACATCTTTTTTTTCTAATGTGGAGAAAAGTTTATTTAATTTGATGTACAATTTCATTTGCTGTATACACTGTATATGATCTTAACAGTGCATGGTAATTCTTTTCCCCTTGATTTGTTGGGTAGGTTCAGTATCTGTTCAGAGTGTTCTGTAAGCTTCAGCCTGGTCTTCCTGTCCTGGCACTCCATGGCAAGCAGCAGCAGATGAAGAGAATGGAAGTCTACACTTGTTTTGTTCGGAAAAAGGCAGCAGTGCTTTTCGCTACAGATATCGCAGCTCGTGGCCTGGGTAGGTACCCACCTAGGAGTGGAGCAGCAGCTAAACCTGTTGAGGCTTTATCAGACTTTATACTCTGAAGACTGACCCAGTTTTTGAAAAATAAAGCTGTAGTTTGCTTAGGAGCTCAAAATAGAGATGCTTCTTAGAGTTCTGCTGTTTCTTTACTGAAGAGGCCCACTTAATCTGTTCTTATATTTTCTTTTTATCCCAGAGAAACGTGTGGTAGGTAAACAGTGATGTATCAGTGATGTATTTGTTTACTACATGCTGTAAGGCAAGATTCCAGCAGTTTTAAGTATTCCTGATATGCTTGTATCCTGTGGGTTATTTCAAAGGATATGAAAATTTGCTAACCTACTGGTATGTGGAAATGGAAACCTGAAATTTTAATGTCTGATAGATGAGAGGCATTGTAGGACTGTATTGATAAGGAGGCAGAAAAATAAATGAGGGTAAATTTTTTTTTCTTTTAGTTCTTGGAGGCATTTAAGTATAACACAAGACTTTTCAGGAGTCCAGTTATTCTTTGAGATAGCAAACTCTGTTGTGCAAAATGTGAGGTTTTGTCACTATGTTACAAAAAGAAAGAAGGTGCTCTAAAAACTGAAGTCAGGAATGAAAACTGGTTCTCATACCTTCCATACTGCTGAACTCTCGCCAGTGACTATCTAATTTGGGTATGGTTAGTTTGGTTTAGAGTGTAGGTATAATTCTGGAATACTGTATAGCTGAAGATTTGGTTTCAGTGCAAAGCATGCTGCTGCTGAATGAAGTGCAGCAGTTGGAAAATGCTTATTATTAATACCATTCACAGTCAAGGCTGACTTTTGTCAGGCTTGGTCACCCCTCCCACCTTTAAGAGGGGCTGTTGTATTTCTGTATGTGACAGCTGAAGTGATGCAGTCTCACCACAGCTAACTTCAGACCCCAGTGGTGTAGCATATTAACAGTGAGGATTAAAAGTGGGTCAGATATTGTTATATAATTGTTAACCATAGGATGTTTTATCTTCTGTGTGATACAAAACATGTCTGTTCTTGTCGAGTGTGAAATTATGTTCCATTCATTGCACTGTCATAATTTAGGAAATGAACACACAATTAATTTAACTTTCTTTGATGAAGAGAGTGATTGTTTATGTATGCTAATGCATGCAACATTTCAGAGGTTGCACCTAATATCTGTAAATGGGTCCAAATGATGGTTCTTACAGGAATTAATGTTCTTGCATAGGAGTGTTTGGAGTCCAGTGAACTTACTTGCTGTATTTTTTTCTTTACACAGATTTTCCAGCAGTGAATTGGGTCATTCAGTTTGATTGTCCAGAAGATGCAAACACATATATCCACAGAGTGGGAAGAACAGCCAGGTTTGTTTTCACTTTTCATTAGTATTTTAATGTTTAAAACAAGATCTCTGTAGGGACAGATCACTGGCTAAAGACTCACTTGAAAAAATTAAGATATAAATTAGAGAGAAAAAGGCTGTTATCAGTAAGAGACCCCTTTGATTAGTTAGGAGTAACGATTTAACTTAATAATTTCTTAGTGTGCTTCAGAGACTTGTTACAGCAGACAAAAATATCCCTGGTTGTTCCATCTGATTAGGAACGATTATTGGAGGAAGTAGAAAACCTTTTTCCCTTGGCAGGAATACCTCAAAGGATGAGTTGAGTGTGTGTGTGAGTGGAAAAGCTTGTTTTGCTACTGACATTTACAGATAAATAATGTTTTACACGATGGATCCAATTTCTTTGTGAAGACTCTTCAAAAGAATGGAACTATTTCTTCCTTATTTTAACTTGGGAGGAAGGAATCAAATGTTAATTACAGGTTAAATTTTTAATTTTCTAAGTCTTTTGTGGAATTATATACTTAAGCATAGCTTTAGTTAAAATATTTGTGGCTAAGCTTTTATGATGGGAGTTACCCAGATACACTATTGTAAGCCAAGTCCTTCATCTCTGAAGTAGATTTTTAAGTGAAACAGAAGCTGTTACTGCATATAATTCAGGAGATCAAAAACCTCATGCAATTATCTGAAGGATGAAATGCAAGGCCTAGCATTATATCTTGTCTCTAATTTAATTTGTTTGTAGTAGAGCTTGCAATATAGGCAGTTGTCAAACCTAATGACAGAGCAGTTGCTTAGAATAGGATTTCAACACTATAAGAATTTGAGATCTGTATTCCTGGATCAGAAGGCTGTAAATTTTGGTGACTGTACCATGTGAATGCACTTCCAGCATTCTTTCAAAATGTAGATGTTTTAGCCATGTTTTCATTGTAATTGGTAACATTTCTCCCTCATTCTGTCTCTCTGCTCTCAGTTTTCTCATCTTCTATGGTAGAAGGGAATGATAAATTTTTATTTGACTTTGATAAAAACCTGTCAATGTACAAAGTCAGTGAGTGATGTATATAATTAGATAAAACAAGTAGCTATTTTGCTAATTTAAAATTTAGATGCAATCTTATGCATTCCAACTGAGAGAAAAGCATGTAGGCTTGGTTAGAGTTCTGTTAAATTTTCTTTTTTCTCTTTCTTCTTTTTTTTAAATCCTGTGTGACTTCCACAGGAGGCTTGTAATTTTGTCTTTATGGCACACTGTCATCATGTAAGGGAAACAATGTATTTGGCACTGTTTAATTGGCAGGGTTTAGGATACTGGTTGAGCTCTTTCTGAACCGTGTCACTCAGTTAAAGCACCTTCCTGGAGTTGTAATCCTCAGGCCTTTTCCCTAGTCTCATTAGGAGCTGAGAACAGCAATTTTAACCAAGCTTAGCATGGGGAAACAGCTCTGAAGCGGTACAAAGTCAAACAACTCCTCTTTGTCATCATGCTTTTATTCAAATGTCCTCTGAGAGGACTTTAGCCTGGCAGTGGCTAAAGTTCTCAGTGGGCCTGTCTGTCTTCAGTGGCCTCTTAAGTGCAGCCTTCTGTGTTTGCTTGAGACGCAGATTTAGACAGAAAATTGGGGCAGGGTGTCTGTCTCAGGGACTGTGGGCTGTGCTGGATGCCTTACTGGGATGTTGATTGCATTTCCTTCTATGTCAATTTTTCAGTAGGGAGACCTTACAGAAATTGGGAGTACATCTGAGCGAGTTGTGTGAGCTGGAGGGTGTTGACTGACAGTGAAAAAAACAAGCTTTTCTGTAGGAAAAGCTTCATGGGTATTTTCTGTTTCCTAATCTCAAACAAGGATCAGCAGGTTCTGCCTATACTGGGCATTCATTTTGAGGAAACATACAGGCTGTCTCCATCCTTAAGGTAAAACAGTCCTGGAAGGAAATTTGTTTAGGAAACTTTATAGCGTGAAATAAATCTTTGGAAATAAAACAAGGGAGATGTCTAATAATTTTAAGTAAATGCTGTGCATTAAGTAAATATGCTAATGCAGTTTTTGATGTGGGTAATTGAGAATGTACTTCTCATTGAAATCTGAGTGTTGAGTAGGAAGCTTCATTTGTTTTCAATAGCTACAGTCCATATGAGAAGCTTGTGTTTCTTCTAGAAACTTGATAAAAATGAACTGAACTGCAATTTAGTAGTCCTCATTAATGAGGTTAGAGATAATTACAAATTTTCATGGGTTATGAGAATATAATTGCATAGAATGAAAGCTAAATTAAATATCTCATCTAATTAAGGAGCTGTGTTAAACTGTAATTAAAACTGGGATGCCAAATAGTGTTTACTTTTGAAGTCAAATTATTTTGTGATATGAAAGTAAATATGAAAGGAGAGAAAATGTGTTGGGGAAGGGGCTGGAAAACCTTTGACTAACAATCATGGATGTGTTCCCACATACATCTTACAATTTTGCAAAGCTTGATCTAAGACAAGAGGTAGCAGTTTATTTTTAAGTGGATAAGGCCAGTCTGTTCCCTAAGAAACATTTCATTTGCATTTTACCCAGCTGAAGAACATAAGTTGCAACTCCTGCATTTTTGATTTATGGTTAAGTAAGATCAAGAAAAATCTGGGTGTAGTCCAGTAATGCTTTTGCTTTATAGTAGAATTGACATATATTGAGTGTTTTTTTTTTTTTTCATAAACTTGAAAGATATGCTACAATTAGAGTGACTAGCAGCTGTTTCTTCCAATTGCTTTCAAACTCTTAAATAGTTCACTGACAGGCTTTCTAAAATACTGACAATATCATGGGCAGTCCAGTAAATACTTTTGATGTTATTTTTGCCACACAATTTCTTAGAAAAGTCAGTGGTTTAAAACACTAGATTACAGTGTTTCCTCTGGGATTTAGTTTCAAAAACTCCAAATAAAAGCTGCTTGTAGCAATTGCCTGCAAAACTAATTTCTTCTGGCTTTTAATTTCTATTGATGCCTTCTATTCTGTAACCTGTGAAGCCTACAGTTGAAAGTACTCTTTGATGAATTTGTGAAAGAAGTTACGGTGCCACTAGGGGACAGCAGAAGATAATAATAATTTTTGAAGCACCCTGATGCTCATATTTTCCCCCAGCTGTTTTTCCAAACATAATGTCTAAGTTGTATGGCATGGAAAAAGTTTATAGGGATATTTGTCTTCCAGTCATGATTGCATTGGTTAGACAAGACAACAAAAAGTTATTTTATCTTTTTGTTCATGCATAACTACCTTCAAGTTGGATGTACCTATATCCTGGCAAGTCTCAGTAATTAATTTCTTTCTTTCCTGGCATTGCCTTCATCCCTCCACTTAATGTTTAAATTTTTTTTTGATTCAGAAGCAACTACTGCTGCTTGAATTAAGTGATTTTCATGTCATGAGTCTTTTTTTAAAGGCATTGGCACTGGAATGTTAAACAGAATAAGTATTTTTATTCTGCATTTTTTATCTGTGATATGTCTGGAGCTATATATGATTTAGGTCTCACTGGTTCAGACTTCTGATGGTATTTAATCCAGCCTAGTTGGTTAGCTTTCTTAGGTGCTTACACTGACTTAGGAAAGTAGTTGTAATTGTTGTCAACAAACAGTGTGCATACAGGCATGCTTCTTTTCTTTTAGTAGATTATATTTCTGAAAACAAAAGGAGTAATTAAACTCCATCTTCCCAAAACGGAATACTCTGTTACCTGCCATTTTTGTGGTGGCTGATATGATGATTAGACCGAAAGAGGTATGACTAAAGCCTCTTAAGAATAATGTGTATTTTGGTGCTTTGTGAGTACTGGAGAACACACACACCTGTCAAATTATGGACAGGTGAAAGGGGCAGGTGATAGAATGATCTTACTCTGTCATGCAGTTATAAGCTCTGAAGCTCATTAATACTCACTGGGGCTCTCCTTAAGTAATTAATTTCACACATTATATGTGTGAAAGTGAGACTAAGAAGCCTTAAGAGTAATGTGACAATAAAACATTTAAAAATGCAAGTGACTTAATACTATATTTTTCAATGGTGGAAGCTTGATTTTTATTTCTCTTTTAAATTGGGAAAAATATTTCAGGGATATGTGTCTTGGGTCCTGAATAACCTGAACAACCAAGATGACAACTCCTTGTTTTGATTATTTTTCTATTTTTATTTTAAGACCCACTGAAGCACTTTGAATGTTGTTTAAAAATAAATACTATATTAAGACCCTCTCACATTGCAGTCAAGTCATCATCCTAACTCAAGTTAAGCAAAAATAGCTGCCAGTGGAGGTCACAAGATATTGTTGACACCACATTTAACTTGGAATTCACTTTATTAAATTCTCTAAAATTAAACACTGTATCCTAGCTACACTCTTGACAGTGGCCTCTGAATGCTGCATTTGTACTGTCTGGCACTGTGTTATCTGCTAGAATTTGCTTCCTAATGGAATGGTAGGAATGTTCCTGTGCGCTGAACGATTAAGTGGCCAAGGTTATTACCTGCTGACAGGAAGCTATGCTGTTAGCTGGAATAACATAATAAATAAGCACATGTATTTTAACTCAGCAGAGTGGACGCAGCTGCTGTGGGTAGTGGATTGCTTCCAGTGTAGGCTGGAGCAGTCAACAACCTCCCAAGGCCTTTTGAAATCAGTTTATTCTAAGACTAACTTGATAAGATTTGTGAGCCACAAGAACCAATAATGATTCTTGTCCATTATTTCTTGTGACCAAGGCTGGCTAGCAGGGACACTCACCCAGTATGACTGAATGGAGGGGACTGTAGTTCTGTGGTGAGAGTAGAACCCTGATGGTTCTCTGAACTTGGCTTCTTGCCAGACAGAAAAAGGACATTAAATGGTCAGTGGAAAAGAAAATGTAAACTGAATCAATTAATTTCTGACTTCATAGCAAAATTTACTGGTTATTTTTTGGGGATACTGAACTACAGTGTATTCAATGGAGAATAGAAGTGAACAAAGCATTAGAAGTGATCTAAAGCAAAATGAAAAAAGAAAGCCAGTTCACATTTTGTTGTTTAAATGCTCTGTGGGATGTCAGACTGTTCACAACCCGTGGTAAGAAGCTTCTTTTCCTGGGTGAATCGAGGACTTAGCAGTGAACACTGGCTGTCTGCTGCATTGGGTCAGCTGTGAATAGTCGAGACACTCTCTGGTCTCCTGTAACTTTTATTGGGCTGCTTTGGTAGGACTTGCTGTGGATGGTACAGCACAGTTTCAGATTGCAGTGCACCCAGATCTCTTATTAAAGTTTTGTTGTTTTAAGCAGAAATGCATATTGCAGAAAGAGGCCATTGATCATGTAGATGGGATAGAAATTCCAGTACGCATTTATTTTCTGTGCTCATTTGTCATTTAAAAAAACAGCAGATCTGTATTATGAAAGAAACCTGGCAGTGTAGAAGTTATAATAAATGGCAGATAAAACTCTTCCTATTCCTGCCTGGAAAAATACTGTTTTCTTGGTTTGAAGCTTAGATTTCACCAGTCCTCATTATGTCACAAGGCCAGAAGGTATTATGATTGGAAATAAAGTTTTGCCTCAATTGAGCCTAGTATTGGAGACCTAAAACTGTTACTTTGTTTAAGAAATATGTTTAGAAATAGTATCTTCTGTAGTCAAATTTAATGGTTGAGTTTTAAAACAAAATATGAATTACTGTATTTCTGTAGAAGCCCTTGGGGGTAGATTTGGATTTTAGTTTCTCTTTGTTAAAGGATAGTGTGTGGGTGAACATATTTATTTGTTATGTGTATCAGATTGAAACAGATCTGCTCAGAATAAATTTTTTGGATATATTTTTATAGATGTCTTCCATTGTTCCGTTATACAAAAGTACAACACAGACAAATACCTGCTTCAATTGAATGCTTTTTCCTTCACTTCTGTAGCTGTTTTAAAAAAAATTGAAAACAGTTTCAAAATTAAATATAAATTACATAGTAGAAATAGTATGACTCACTCTTTGACTCACTCACTCACTTGACTCACTCTTTTTTCCTAATCCATCTTGTATTAAGCATGATTGTTAGGTTATTAGCTAATAATTCACTGCTGTTTCTTTCAGTCTTTCCAGGGGCAAATCTTTGCTGGAGAAACAAGAGTCTGTGCTGCTTTTTGTATTTTGCTCACCAGTTTTTCTGCATGATGAAATCGTCTTGTTCTTGATTCTTTATTGAAACTAAAATGATATGCAAAGATTTAGAGAGCATTATTTTTGCAAAATGAAGTTGTCCAGATTATTTCTGTTCTGAGAAGAGTGTGAATGGTGTGTAGTGAATAAATGATTGCCTTACATAGTGAGTAACTTGGCTTCACAGTGGAAGTAATTATTCAATAGTTTTGTATTTATAGTTTTGCAAGTATGTATGATAAACAAAGGGTCCGTTAGAAGAAGAGTGAAAATATATAATTAGCGTGTATCATCATGCACATGCAAAATCAGGCACATTTATTGGGATTGGTTTTGATGCTATTCTAAATGCTTAACTTACTGACTTAAGTGTTTTGAGGAGAGCGGTGTCTTACTTGCTTCTGGTAAGTCTCAGAAAATTTGATCTGAGTGAGAATGAGGCAGTTGAGCAGTTGGTCTGGCATCCCTAGTGCCCAATTTCCTTTCTCTGAAAAGGTTTACTGTGGAGAGTTTCTGCAATGCTAAAAGTGTCCAAAGGTGGCTTGTTGGCTAGGAATGTGATACTTTTGGAAATGGGCTTTGATTTAAGCTCACAAGCTTGGCAATGATACCTTACTTCCTTCTATGTCTTTTGACAGATAAGATGATAGCATATATTGATGCTATCCATGCTGGCCCAGTTAGACTAAAATTAGATCTTTAACCTAGTCAACCTGGTAAAGTCCTATTCAAGTTACAGATTAAAAAAAAACCCCACAAAATACTTGGTTTTGAGTATGGTGGTAAATGTGTGACGTCCAAAGTATAAAAAAATTATACTTATTTTTCCTGCATGTTCATGTGTGGCAAATGTCTTCAAAAACGTAATCACTTCCTGTATATTGCATTTTCTGTAATGGGAAATACTCCAATTCAGGAAACTGTTATGCAAGTATCTTTATATCTGTAACCCTCCTCCCCCAAATTTTATGACTGTCTCATCCTCTGTTTTCTCCTTTGCCAGTTTTTAAAATAGATGATTTTTTCTTGCCAAGCAATGCAGAAATACTGCCTTTAACTCTGGAAATTTGGCGTCAACTTATGTCTTCTGAGATACAAACGTTGGGGAAACATGTTGTAATACATCTGTTGGAGACAACCTGTATAACATTTTCTATAATGTCTGCATATCTATGCACCTTATCCTTACAGTTCCCTTTCCATCACTTTTTTCCTATTGGATATTTGCTTTTCCAGCAGAACACTGGTGCCTGATGACCTTCATGAGATGGTTCCCATTCCTGTTTTATTCTGTTACAACCACAGCTCATATGTCACTGACGATTAAAATGTGGCACATTTGACTGAACCGTATGTTACAGTGGTCATGGCAAGGATGTAGAAGTACTCTGAATGTGGTTACAACAAGCTCAGTTCTAGCTGCTTGGCCAGGTGGAATTGATTCACAATCAGTATGCTTTCTTTTATTGCCTTTGTGATAATGGTAATGTTTGCTTTAATGGTATTGCCTAGGGGTATATGCAGCTGTGGACTGGATCTGATCAAGGATGGGTTAAGATAGGGTAAAATTAGGCAAGAATTGAGTATCTATTTGTCCTGCATGAAAACGATTTTTTCCTCATCCTATCTTCACTGGACTATTGCCATTCTTTTTCTTCATGTTTGATACCAGCTGTTGGCTGTTGGCTCAGGGTGATTTTTAGAAGTTTTAAGATAGATTCTGTCACAGTGCATAAACTATCCTCTTAATTTTAGTGTTTGGTTTGTTTTTTTTTTTTTTAATCAAGTGAAGCTATTTGGCAACGTTTTGTGTTTCTTTGCTAAAGGAATGGTGTTGTGAACATTTTAAAACCATTTTTCTCTACTGGTAATTAGCCACTACCACATTGTTGTAAGTAATTTATCCCACTTCCTTTTTGTCTGCCTTTGGCACTTGCTCTTGATTGTAGGCATCTTTCTTTTTCTCATCTGCAGTCACTGTAAATATAACCCTTTGCTTTATAGCACTAATGATGATTTTCACAGCTTCCTGCTTGCAAGTCGTGATTGAGTTGCAGAGAAGTTGTTTGCCTTTTTCAAACATATTGAAGTCAGTAGACGCTAGAAAACAAAGCAGATATGAACTAGAAGTGATTTTTTTTTCCTCCAAAAACTTTCTGCAAGTAAGATGCAATTTTCCATGGACTTGGAATAAACCATATACCCTTAGAGACTGTTAAGATCACAGTGCAAAGATGAGTCCCTTCTCTGGTTTCTTGATCACCTTGAAGAGATGACAGGATATCATCAATTATTACACAGTCCAAGAAAGTTTGGTTACTTTCAGGTTTTTAATTTACTTTTCTTCAGCAGAGTCAAAGTGCCTACTTATTGGATAATAAATCACCAGTGTAAATTAGCATTTTAGGACAGATGTTTGGTTGTGGTGATGATGGACAACTTGAAGGCTGCAGTCGGCAAGAATAGAGAGAACTTCTAATATTGTCTCATCTGTAGAGGTAGTCCTCCGCCTGAAGAATTACAGTAACCAAGGTTGTTTCTTCATTGCTTTATCATCTGTAAAGGTTTAAGCATTTTATTTGTGCACCAAAAATAATTACAGAGATGTTCCTTTTGTTTGCTTTAGTGGAGAATTTTATTCCTGTAGGATAATAAGAGGTGTCCTTTTCTCCTGTGTTTTAGACATTGTAATGGAAACAGATTTTAAGCAGATCTAACTGTTCTTGTTACTGTTTATGCCAGTTTTTAGTAGCTTGTCCTTTCCTAAGTTTGCCAGTATGGAAGCTTTTAGTATGAAATATGCAGAGGTAACACTTTGGAAAAGTTAAATTTTCCACTGAAGCCTCTCTTCTTGAGATGATCTTTAACACAATATTTTTCTGATTAGCACATTATGAGGTTGGGGATTTTTTTGAGAAATAAGATAATACTCTGCCTAACTAAACCTCCTTTTTTATAGGCTGCATTTTGCTTTCTTTAACTGAATGTCCACTAAACAGATAAAAACCTTCCCAGATGGTATTTAAGATCCTTTGGTTTTTATCTTTATCAATTCTGTGATGTTTTCATTTTTGTGTGTTTAGCGCTGAAGAACAGTGTTGTTATTAAACTGTTTGTTTTAATTAAGTCACGATTATGGTATAAAGGGCAAAGACTGTTCCTCCGTAACTTCAAATATTTTTAAATATTGGCATTTAAAAGAGAATCTTTCCAAAACATATATGGGAAAGGATTGTGCTGCATCAGTAGTTACTAGATATCTTTCAGTCCTTTAGAATTTCTGAAGACTTAGCTCTGAGAAATATTTCTATGTTGCTTTTTTTTTCCTCCTTAATAGGTGGAAAAAGATGAGAAAGTAGAGGTGCTTGAAAATCTCTCTTTTCCAGATCTATATTTTCATGTGGTTGTTTGTTTGCTTATCTGTGGTACTACTTTGTCTACATAAAGGCTTTGCAAGACTTAATGTAAACATTAAAATAGTTGTTGTCCATAGATACCAGATGTGATGCTTTTTTGGTGAATTACCTGTGGAAGGTGTCTTGGCTTTTTTGGTGAATTACCTGTGGAATGTGCCTTTAGGATTTTTACTTTATGAAGCAATTACTGACTCAGCATACAAAGAGTTTAGCACTAATAACACAAAATCAATTTTTAAGGGTTGGAGTGAAGGTTTATCTGATCCTGCATCCTGTTTCAGAGTGGCCTCTTGGATACTGGCTGGAAAGTTATAAAAACAAAACAAGCATAGAATGGTTTTTCCCCTACTGTATCATTGCAGATTTTGATTTTGTGGCTTGTAGAGAGGATATCTGCACTCCCTGCCCTTTGAATATTTCTTCTTAATTTCTTTGACACTGGCCTTTCACAGTGTTTTGCACACTGAATAAAAGAGATATGATAAAGAAACAATTTAATAATTCCAAGTCAGGCACTCTGTGATAAGAAATACCACGAGCAACAAAACTACACAAATCCATGCCTTTGGCTAACTTTAAGGAATCTGAAAATATCATTTGTATGTTTATACAGTGCAATCAAGACTTTTCTTGACAAATGACAAAGATTGTTAAGAGATTTAACAGACATTTTTTGCAGATACCAGATCATTCACGTAGCTCTTGTTGGAGTCCTATCCTTTCATATCATCTGCTTTGGAGAGAAAAGTAGGACTGCATTATTCTGTACTCTAAATTGGTGAGACTGGTATTGGCAGCAATATTATCTCTGTCTTCCTGTCTGATAGATACAAGAGAATATTTTCATCCTTCTTTCCAACAGTGCTCTGAGAGCTCAGGTTCTTTTGATGAGTAATTGGGTGTCTTGGTAGTATGATCATCAGTTTTTACAGTAAAGTACATAGTCCTCTAAGGTTCAGTGGCTTTCCAGGATTTCATTGCTTGTTCAGATAGTGGCAGTGCCCAACAGGTACCCACCTTGCAGGTATGTAATTTGTAATTTGGTTAGGTTGAAATATATAGAACTTCTGTAAAACGTGCACTTGGTCCATGTAAGCAAGTTCTTCCCAACCTTAGTTATTGTATAAAGGGTGCAGACATTCCATGGGATGTTTGTCTTTACCAAGCTGGGACAACATACTTGGTAAAGATAATAAATTAAGACAAACATATGTATTGTTTTAGAACTCTTTTTTTGATCGATTGTACAAGCTGATATTTTTTGTATTGAGGACATTGTAGGTGTACTAATGAAATGAATTTAAATCATTATAGTTTTTGTACAGTACCAAAGTACTCTTATCAATCCATGTATAATCAGTAAATTTACATGATGTTGGCATGTAACCAAGATTCTTCTCTTATATAAATTTTATTTCCATGTAAAATGTCAAAATCTAGAATGTAAAGCTTAAAATTTCATGATGTAAACATTTACTAGACACTTGTAGATGATCTTCAGAAGTTGGTATCCAAACCCATCATACATAGCATTGAAGAAAAAAAATCCCAGGCATCCAAGAGCATTTTGTTGTGATTTTTCAAATTCATCAAATGAAAGCAGAAAGCTGTAATAAAAGCTGTCAGACTGTTTTAACTGCAGATTTTGTTTCTACTTGCATTGCTTACTGTGCTGTGACAGATAGTGTTTATAGTTTTCAAACAATTCTGCAGTACTGTTTTTGCCAAGTGATAACTGTTTATCCTTGGAGAAATGTGGGCTCCGTATATTCCACTAGAAATGATTTTTATCAGTTTTAATGGTATGATTCATGTTTGGTATGCCTGAGAATATCCTTCTCTGCTCCCTGGCCTCCCTAAAGAAGGGATTTTAAAGCTGCTCTACAGAGCAACTTAGCAGTCTTGTTTTGCTTTGTCCTACACATTGCTCTCATCAGTTGGTTATGAGTTGAATTCTGTCCAATTCTGGCATATTTCTGAAATTTAGTTGGAATTTTGTTTTTGTAATGAGGGACTGTGCAGTATTTTCTTACCAATCTGTACTCTTAAGAAGTATTTGTAAATATAAACAAGGAAACAGTATATGTGCTACAGTGGATAGAGACTTGGTGCCTGCAAGGTCATCATTACCCACTTCTTCAGGAGACCCTAAACCTACTGTGTTGTTTGCTTACTAATGCTATAGGGTACTTTTTTCTACATGAATGTCCTGGAGTCAGTAAATGTGCCAAAAGCAGGAACGGATATTTTCTTGCACAAAGAGAAAATGCTCAAGAAGGTGCTTTAAGCATAAATTAGCTGATTTTTTTAATGTCTTTGCTAACCATGTATCTTGAGTAATTACCAGTTCATCTACATTTGATACAGCTGTTAAGTGCACTGAAGAGTGAATGCTAGATATGTTCTTATGGGATCAGTCTGATTATATCTTTTCTTTTGCATCTGGAAACTGCTTCTATAAATTAAAGAGCTCCTATTTTAATGCTTTTCTTTCTTTGATGTCACTGTGAACCTGTTAGCCTTTACTGAACATATAACAAGGGGTTGTTATTTGAGACCAAGGCATTTATCCTTTTGTAACCTTTCCCTGTCTTTGGCTTGCAGGATATGCAAAAAGAATCAGTTTTTACCAAGTGTTAAACCTTACCTATTTGATTTCTTCTCAAAATCAAACCTTACCTATTTGATTGCCTATTGAAACTTTACCTATTGGCAAATGCTGAATGCAAATAGCTGGATTTTCTAGTCCTGTAGTCAAAGTACACTTTGATCAAGTGCTATTTTTTTGCCACTAATGCTTCAAACCGAGGAAGGAGAAGATTCACTGGTGTGAACCCATGTCTTAGCCCCAGATGTTTAGAACTCCAGACACAGTTTTAATATCAGCTCAAGTAGGGATATTGGCAAGTCACTTAACTGGTTTGCCTCTTCTTTTCCCTTTGTTAAGTGAGAGGTTTTGTTTGTTCTTTGGACTGTTTATAAGGAATCAAATGTAAATTCTCATTGGCTATTGAAAACATCAACAAAAACTGTAATTTTTTTCATGTTTGCTTGAGGTTTCTTTTTTTTTCCTTTTGATCAGGTACAAAGAAGGTGGTGAAGCTTTGTTAGTGTTGCTTCCTTCAGAAGAAAAAGGAATGGTGGAACAGCTGGCACAGAGGAAAGTACCTATCAGTGAAATCAAGTAAGTGTCTAATGGCCTGCCTGTTATTCAGCCTTCTTTCTGCAAGAGTAATATGTGATGAGTCTATGACAATCTTGATAAAGTGCTTTAATTGCCTGAAGCTGGACAAATCAGGGAAATGAATTAGTTTTGGTAGTGTTGTAGAAGGAAAAGACCTTGAGAGGTTACCTATTTTATTGCTGTTCCCAAAGGCAGGATGAGCTGCACAAATAATTCTTATCAGATGCCAATTAATATATTCAGTTTCCCAAAGAGACCTCATCCGTACTCAGCAGTTACTACCATTAACATTTTTTCTTCAAGTGTCTGATAAGACTTGTAAGCAATTTAAATGAAATGATTCTTTTGTCTTGAGCCAAGAATATATGGAAAGTGATGTATTCTCTTAGTCTCTGCAGCTTCTTTTTATGTAACTGAACGTGATAATGCTCTCTTTCTCTTTTGCAGATTAAACAATTACAATTTCTTTAATCCATCCCTGTATGTTTTTATTGCTGTTATCATTTTTGTTTCTCTTATCTGTTTTTTCTTTAGTTCTGGACTATTTCTCCAATTTGTCATGACCTTTCTAAATCAGTTAGTTGAAGGACAGGAAGTTAAATATGGTCATTTTACATACTAAAAAGAGGGTTCCAAGGGAAACCTATAAAGAGCTATGCTATCTGTACAAATAGAACTGCCTATAGAACAACAAGCAGTTGCAGAAGCATAAAAACAATACCAGGTGAAAATAAAAAAAAGCATATTTCCATTTTCTGTTAAATGCAGAGTAATGGATATGTAGGAAACACAAAAACCCTAACTGTAAAAAGGGTTTTTGAAGAAAAGACCACCACTAAAAAATTGATGGTAGTTTCTTCTTTAGCAGCTATAGGTAGAAAGGAGTTTGCTGTTTTCTGAGCCTGTCAGTCTGATGTTGAATTAAGAGAGAAAAGCGAATGTGAAGGAAATATGGAAGAAGCATTGAAAACAAGCCAGAAAATGTGATATCAGCCTGACTCCGTTTTTAACACTTAAAAAGTTCAGGTCGCACCATGCCAAAAATTGTACAGCAGTGATAAAGGAAATCAGAGAAGGATGACAAGGTAGAAAATGTAAGTGTGGATGTGAGCAAAGCTAGGCCTGTTTTACTTTGAAAAGCTGTGGTTTGCATGTGAAGATACAGGTATCTAAGCAAAGAAGGGAATTACCTATACTGAATTTCTGTGTAGAACAATTGTTTTTGAGAAGAAATCAAATTAGGATGAAACCTTAGGTGGTTATTTACACCTCATTGCTTAATCTTCAGGTTTGCTCAAAATTTACAGGTGGACATTTCTTCAGAGAACAGAAACAATGCATATAGCACTTTCTGGATTTAAGGTTTAGTTTTATTTTTTAAAAGTATTTTTCTTGTATAGGATATGCCATTTCAAAGGCTCTTCTGAACTGTACCTGTGACTGCTATTTCTGTGTAGCAAACTGAGTACGCAGCAGCTGGTGAAATAAATCCACCTTTTCTGGTTAAACAAGTATCAAATCCATGTAGGATGTGGATGAACTTCAATCATAAACAATTTTTGCTAAAACAGTGAAATAAGGACTAGAATGCAGTCCAACAACTACTTAAAGACAACTCAAACAAAACCTCACCAACTGAATGTGGATAATATCAGTAAAGGAGCTGAAGTCTGACATTTTCTTTTCTGTTAAGCATCATAGTGCTTTAAAAGGATCTGTCGTATAACAACTGCAGTAAATTCTCCCTTTCCAAACTTCATCTTTTTCCTTCTTAAAATGGTAGTTACTGAAGTAATTTATCTTTCTTTCATATTCAGTAAATAAATGTCTGATCTCATGCACATTATAAATATTTCCCCTTTCCCATTTCTTTGTCAGCTAAGCTTTTAACTTCATAAATAATGGTGTTAATTGTTTGAACAGCTTATCAAAGGAAGTGGTAAAAAAAACTCTTTAGGCTGTATTTATCCATGTAAATAGAAATCCATGTTTTTGTCCAGGGATAATAATCCAATTTTAATAGGGCAAATATTTCACCCCCAATAAATGTGCATTATATTTATAATCCAAGTTAGGTGAGTCTCTAGAGAGACATTAATGGTTGCATCTCTTAACATATTGTTGTTAATCTGATGTTACTTTGATGGAAAACTCTGCTGCTTTATTTTTTTTTAATAATACCCCAGAAATTCCTCTTGTACCAAGCCACCAGGACATATGTATTATAAATACATTTAAGAAATATTCTTAATTGGAATCATTATTAGAAAAGTCAAGGGTTTTGATTGATATTTTAGCATCCTGCCCCAATATCTAGTTTTTCAATCTGCAAAATAAACTTTAATAGAATTTATAACATTATAATGAAGGGGAATGCTTTCACTGAGAATTGTCTGCCTAGTGTGTTATGATTTAAAATTTGTAGCATTGTCCTTGTAAAAAGCTAACTAAAATCCTTAAAAAGTTATTCTTGTAATTACTTGTGGATTGCAAACCAGTTTAATTCTAGAAGTGTTTAACTACAGATTTTCTCATGATGTTTGCTTCCAGCCAGTTTCCCAATTAATACAAGGCCAGTGTGCTTTGTCAGTTTATAAATTGTTTAAGAAGTTGAATGAACCCATGGATCATGTTCCAGGTCTTGTGGCGAAGTCTTCTCCTGTTGCTTGTGCTTATTCACCTAATTACAGATACTTAAGAATTCTAAATTGGGAATTAGAAGATAATGAGCATTACTCATTGCCAACAGAGTTTAACTGTTCAAGTTTCTGAAATTCATTCTGAAAGCTTTTTTTCAAAAACTTGTTTCTAAAACATTGTGTATTCAAGTGTTTGTTTGGCTGTTCTTACTGACCTGTTGTCTGGTACAGTGGTCATAAGAATGCTGTTACTTTTCTTAGTTTGTATTTTCTGGTTTGCAAATGATTTTTGATGTTGTTTTATTTAATATAGACAGACCTTTTAAAACAGTTCCATAATTTGAAAGTAGAGAAAGGAAGAACATTTCCCTAATACCTGTTCAAAGGTCTGGGGTTCAGGCTCTTTCCTTAATTTTCAGTTTTAGATCTAAGCTGCCAGTAGAGGTTTTCAGTAATCTAGTCCTTTCTAATTAGCACAAGTTGCCAGTTTACAGGTAGTGCTTTTAACAGTACATAACTTCTTCATTGTTCAAAAAGAGCAAGAGAAAGTACGAAATATGCAGTAATAAATACAATATCGTAGAGCATTTAAATGTGGCAAAAAGGTACTCTGAAAGTATTAAATGGTTTGTACATTTTTAAAGGGGTCTGTAATCTCCAAGTTTACCATGCAAGCTGTAAACTTAAATTAGTTTTGGTAGTATTTTGAGGTTATTTTGTTGCATCTAACTTTGTTGGTTAAAAATATAAGAGCTGCTTACTCAGGGGTTGCCAGAACAGATTTTGTGTCTAGAAAATTTTACCCAAGGAAATGCAAGTATATAGATACCCATGATGTAGTATCGCTTTCTTTAATTTTATAGCAAAAAAAGGTATTTTTTGAGGAAAACAGCAAAAACAACAACAAAACACCTTTTTTCCCCTTCTTTTTTCTTTCTCACGCTGGATAATATTTGGATGTGTATCCCACACGTTGGTAGTGTTAATATAGGGGATCTGTTAAAACTCAGTGCCTCCCAGTTGCCATAGTTACTGTAAGACTGGTGTCACTATTCAGTGTGGTTCTACACCGGTGTGTGATCTGCTGGATGAGCCTTCCTTAGGTGCCAGCCCTTCCCCCTCCCTCCAGCCTTCAGATTGTCTAGTGGAACCATAGGGAGCCATGTTCCACAGTGAGAGCACAAAGCAAAACCTGCTGCTGCTGGCTGGAAGCTGGGTGGAAATCTGGGAACTGTTCTGCTGCATCAGGGCAGCAGGGTCTTTTAGGTGGTTGTTGATCTTTTTAGCTTAAATTCTACTTTGGAGAAAAGTGGGGGAAGGACAACGCCTAGTTAAAACAGTGCTTATATCCTAGTATATAAACCAGGGAAAATGAGAGGAAATCAAAATGTGTATCAACCAAAAAATTTGGAGATAAGCTGTCTGATCAATACATAAGGCCAGGCAAACTGGGTTCATGTTTACATCATGGCATAGTCAAGTGTGGCCATTTATGCAACTGGTAGGCAAAACTGTAGATTGAGAAAGTTGTACTACTTCTTAAAGGTAAGATATGTGATTACAGAGTAAGAAATAACCAACCTACTTAAAATGGCAGACCATATTATAAAATCCCCTTCTAGCCTTTGCATAGTTGGTTTTAGCTCATTGGTTCTTGCCATTTAGACAAGCTTATAAATTATGATAACTAATTTCAGTGTTGAGCTTTTAGGTTTGCTTCTCCTAATAGTCACATGCAAATGTATTATTTATTATACAATTTATTGTAAAGAGTTTTATTTGTTCAGAAAGAAATTTGTTATAGCCAAAATCCAATTTAAGAGTGGCCAGCTTTCTCATTTTTTGAATCTCAGCATGAGAGGAAGATGACAGTGGATGACTGTCATGATACAGTGTTGGTGAAGAGAGAATTTAGTACTGCTTCTGTTTTTTTGGTAATCAGTGCTGCAAATTTGCTCATTCATTAACAAACACATAAGCTCAAAATGTGCCTGGGGTACCATGTTCTTAGTTGACATTGCTTAGATTTATACCACATTATCTTGCCATTCTTTTAAATGTGAAGTGGCTTGTACTTGTTTGTGGGGTTTTTGTCTTTTTCAAACCCTTTTCTTGCAAATTTCCATCAAATTACTCAAAATTTAGATGCAGTCTACAAATGTGGCTGTATTGTGTCTCAAATTGTTGTCTATTATGCTTGGAGCCTCAATGACACATAGTCCCTTAAGAATAATGAATCATATTCCTAGAATAATCAAGTCATAGAAAATAATGAGTAATAGCATGTCCAGGTGAAAATTGGAACTTCATGAGCATTTTGAGTTTGACAGTGGCAGCAGGAAGTAGTTTGCAGTCTCAGCTACTCTTTGAGAAGTGCTCCAAGTCCATTTTTTCATTACTTCAAGATTTCACATAGACCATGTTTCCCTATTTTATGAGAATGTACAACTGCCAGATGCTTTCCTGAAACCAAACATGACATCTACTGTTTCTTTCCCATTCTTAAAACCTGCTAATGCTGCTATGGAGGAGAGTCAAACTGATGAATCATATTTTGCTTCTGACTAAGCTGTGTTAGCTGTTGTGTATTTGCTTTTTTTCTTTAGGTCCTTACAAATTAGGGTTTTTTTTGGTATCAAGAAAAAGTTAATTGTTTAACTTCCTTTTTGCTCCCTTTGAATATGAGCACTGTTTTTATATGGCCTTTTGGATAGGATTTTTTTTTCCTTCATCTTGGTGAGTTGTTAAGATTAGATACAACTGTGACTCCAAGTGCTTTTACTTTCTCTAGTTGCTATGGAGCAAATTTCTTCTGACCCAGCTGATTTATTAAAGTACTTGGTCTCCCATGATTTGTTATTCTGGTGTGAGCTTGCACTCTGCTGTAGCTGTTGTTAGCTGACTGATTGCAGCTGCCACTTGGAGTGAAGACAAGGAAAAAAGGCACTGGCTAATTTTAGGGTTTTGAGGTCATCTCTTCATAGCCTTCCCATAACTTAGCAGCAATCCAAGACTTTTCTGGACTGTCTAACTACTGGTGTTCATATTAATTTTTTTATAACTCATGCTGTCCCTTCTTTACTTTTTGTATCATTATGTTTCAAAGATTGGTTGTTCAGTTTGTCCCCACTCAATTTTTCATGCTTCTTTTTTTTCTGTCTTATGCTTTTAAATTTTTAGAGCAAATTATGTGTTGTCTGGAGACTGGAACTCATGGTTCTTTGATCTTTCACTAAAACTGTAGCTAGTAGTGTTTGTGTACACTGTAGTTTTCCCCTGGCTGTATCTGAACAGAGTGAAGAAATTGAAATTGTAAGGGAATGAAGCTTGACATCTGTTTTCATATTTATTAAGAATAACCTCCCACCATGTTTGCTAGGTTTTATGATACACTGGGGTGGCAGTAGCAGCTCAAAAATAGATGAGATTTGGCCAAATAAATCTGCAATAATGTAGGTATCACTGGAATAAGTTTAAAAATTCAGAATCTGGGAGAGGACCAGATATCTTTTTAGTAGGTTTAATGGCAATTTCTATAGTGCAGTCAATATTCTTTATTTACTTGAGAAGCTCTTAAATCTGTTTAATCTCAATGTCCTTTATTATTGCTCACCTGGCTATTTTTTCTATGAAGTACTTAAATTTCAGTATTCCTGGCACAATGAATCTTATTTAAGCTTTTAAAAGTGCTGACAATTTCCTTAGGAAGACTTTTATTTCAGTATAAAGTAGTACTATAATTCATTATGCTGTTTCTGTATTTTTGCAGTATTTTTATAAAATCAAGAAGTTCTTCTCTGCTGATTCCTGCTTTGCTTTAGAATAAGGTTCACCATCTTCCATGAAAACTGTCTGAATAAAACAACTGCCTTTTGTCTTTTGTGCATTATTTGTTTAAGGAATGTAATCTTCATCCTTAATATGGTTCCATTCTGTGCTATTTCGGTGGTAATAGCTCTGTGCATATTAAAACAATGCAAAAGATGTGAAGATGCTCCTGAGAACCTAACAGGTGCTTATTTTGGAATGTTCTAATAATTAAAGCTTGTTTTTTTTCTTTTTTTTTTTTTTGTTTTTCTTTTTCTTTAAATTAGAATTAATCCCGAAAAACTTACAGATATTCAAAAGAGGCTGCAAGCATTTTTAGCTCAAGATCAGGAGTTAAAAGAGAAAGCTCAAAGGGTAAGTCATCTGCTACAGTGTAATTCTTGGGGCATGTTGGTTGAATAGAACTGCAGTTGGAATAACTGACTAGCTCAGACATGCCCTAGAAGCAGTGTTTGGAACTGAAGAACCACCAGAGATAATTGAACACTTGTATTGGGAGAGAAACATAATTTAGAGAGAACCAGAGTCTTCTGAGTGATGTCCAGTGACAGAAGAGGAGGCAACAAGCACAAATTTCTGTACAAAAAGCTCAGTTTAAACCCTTAAAAAGCCTTTCTTGTGAGAATGGCTGAACACTAGAACAGCAAGAGTGTGCAGTCTCCAAATGGTGGTTATTAAAAACTGGGTTCCTTCCTGAGCAGCCTGCCCTAGCTGACCTTGGTTTGTCCGGATGCTTGCACTAGATGGTCTCTGAAGTTTCTTCTCAACTTCAACTACTTCAAGTTTCTTGGAAAGCTGGTACAAAAAATGTCAAAATAATTCTACTAATAAAAAAGGTGACTTAAAAATAGCAGATCACATTACTTGACTTGAAAAGTTAGAGATATGAAACCATGTAGGCCTCAACATGCCCACCTTGATCAATTTTTATTGTCATATATCCTGAATATATGTGACAGTTTGTCCTTTCTCAGGGTAAAATCCAATGCATCGAATAAAGCATTTTAAATTTTGTTTGGATTTGAATGATCAGCAAAGTAGCTTAGAATAGCTCGTCTGGGTAAGATGAAGAATTATGTGAATGGGTTTATGAATGGGATTTCTTTGCTGTGCTGGTTAACGCTGGGAGACTTCATGGACAGACAATATGTGCATTTCACCACATGTTTATCAGGTTTGGGGAAGGTAGGGACCCTTCAAATAATTAAGTAGGTGCCTGGATGAGAATGAGCTTGGTTGTAAAAGATACTTTCTGTGAAAGGTAGCCTGTGAAACATTTCTGGAAATTGCACTGCCTCTTGCCATCACTAAACGTGTTTGCTGACCTTTCCATGGTTTTGTAATACTTTTAGGCCATGAACTCTTTGGAATAGAGCTTGCTACTTTTTTTATTGAGGCACTGCAACATGTTGGTTTGTTGGGGTTTTGTTTTGTTGCTGAATTGTGTATATCATTAGCCTGTGAATTCTGTAGTTGTGTCAAGTCTCTTCAAAACTATACAAAATCAAAAGCTCAAATTGAGATGCAGGAAAACACAGTTGGAAGGATAATAGTCAAACCTTTCATGTCATTTTTTCTTATATATATATATATATATACGTATATATATACATATAGGTCAAATTAAAAGAGTACCACCAAAGACCACATGGTGAGAAATCCAGAAATGCCAAAGCCTGAGAAATACATGATTGCAGAGATTCTGGATTAGTGTTAATAACTTTTTATTTTTATGAGCTAGTGTGGACACTAATGACACTTGAAGGTATACTGGTAAACCTGAATGCTAGGGTAAAATGAGAAGAGGATTGTGAAAGCTTAGAGAAACCAAGAGTTTTAAGCTTTCTGTTGAAGTGGGACGTAGAATGAGTCAAGTAGAAATATTTAAAACTCTTGAGATTCATCTCACCTAGCTTTAGATGTCCTCTGTGAGTTAGTCTGCCTGAACTTTCTTTTATAGCTGATAGAGTAGAATAAGCACTTCTACAATGCCTCCTGGCACAGGTACCTTAAAACCCCTTTGGGATGGATGGATGGATGGATGAATGGTGTTTTTTTTGTGCTGCAGAGGTAGGCTATGTGATGTGACCTATCTTGGAGGCCTGCAGTAGGGACACTCAGTGAGTCAGAGGAATGCCATTCTTACTTTCCTAAACAAGGAGATTGAAATCAAAGTGCCTGAGGAGCTCAGTGTGAGCTTTGTGAATAAAATGTCTAAGGCAATGTTCCAAGGGAATGCTTTTAAAAACGATTTTTGTCATTTAGGTATTCCAGGTTTTTGTAGTGCATAAAGCATTACTTGAAGCAGTGTGGAATGTCAGTATAAGCTTCATCCTTGCTGCACAAACCAGAGGCACTGGTGTCACATTCATCTCCAGCTGCCACGGGAAGTTGCAGCTACACCAATTTATGTCAGAAGTGACAGAGCAGCTGGCTGGGGGAGGATTAGAGTAGGAGTAATCCAGCATCATTTTACTTGGAATGAAAACACCAACAAACCTCTGTTTCTGCCTTGGGCTTTTTAAGATCTCTTAAAAGGCAGAGAAGGATCATTCTGAATTGAGCAGAGGAATGATAAAATTTCAAAATAGCTCAAGAATAAAATGAAACATGGGCTGTCTGTCAGTATTGCAGATACAAACTTAAATTTGTTTGAAAAAATTTTAATTGCCATATAATTACCATTTGAGGCTATTTTTGTTGCAGTTTTTAATTTATGGATAGCAGAGAAGTGTTATTCTTGCAGGCAAGCTGTAAATACATTCAGTTTTTGAAAAACTTGGAGTATGGACAAGTGGTTTATCACAGAAGCGTCCCTCCTTAATAAGGTTTAACTATGAATGTTCAGACATACTTTGCAAATGTGCCCAAGTAGTCTTACATGTCAATGTGAATAAAACAATAAAATACATGCAAATAAATCCTGACCTTGGATCCTTATCTGAAATGCTGGATTTCTCAGAGGCATGGGTGTTATGTTGTCTAGCCTGTCTGTTGCAAGCTGCCAAGTTCTTGACATTTGTAGTGTAAGAAATAAATTCCCAACCTGCATGGACGAGATAGCAGTGAAACGGCACAGCTGTGCAGAGAAGTGTGGATAGGACAGTAGTCTACCATCATGTGATGAGGGCATGAGGCCTAAGTTATTGCATCCTCTAAGCTTGTTGATTTACTTCAAGGTGCCTTTACTTTTTTTGGAAATAGAAAGTTCTTGATTAGTAATTGCTTCAACAAACTTCATGGTTCATTTAGTGGGACGTGGCTCCCCTGCTATTGCTTGGAAAGACAGTTTGAATCAGATCGGAGCTCCTTTGAAACCTTTGCAGTTCTTCTCAAGGACTGATGCTGCCTTTTGGCATTTCTTGTAATTTTAATATTTAATATGTCAGTTCAGCCAGTTCTGGAAAACAGTTTAAAAAAAGAATCTTTTTTTCTTGCTAGTTTGAATTGTGGCACTGAAGTGATGTCTGTCCATTAAATTCTTCATGGCACCCAGAGAGATGTGCAGGGTGTTACAGCCTGAGATTCCAGCCACACCCTGTTACTTTTGAATTACTGTCAAAACAGCACATCAGTTGAATTGTGTGCATTTTAATGCTTACAGCAGTTATCTAGGAAATAGATCAATAAATCAAAATTTAGAAGTAGTAAATTCCTACAGCATGGTACTTTTTTCTTATGTATTTCTAGTACTTGTACAGTCATTTCTGCTGTTTTTGGAGACATGTAGCTACTATTGTAGTAGAACTGTAATATGTTAATGATGCCCAACCATAACTTCTTCCATAGAAATTACTGCATATAATATTTTTGCAGTGTTCAGTTATTTCAAAAAAGCCTTGAAAGTGATATCAAACAGCAGGTGTGGCAGGGGACAACAGCAATTGTAAAATAGCAGGGAAAAAGTTCAGACTGACTAAACTTGTTCTCCCTCAGCTCCAGTGTGTGTGTGCAGGCTGAGGAAGTCTCAGGATAACTGAATAAAATCCAACTGAGATGACAGAGTTTTAGACAGAGGTTGAAGTCAACACACTGAAATCAAAAAAATCAAAGCAAATGTCTTGATTTCTCTTCTTGTAAAGTAGAACAGGTCTTCTATGCATGTTTGGTGTTTCATTCTTAATTATTGTGGGGCTTGAAAAGCATGCAAAAGGTGTGTTCTTTCTGCCCTTTATAGTTTGTTAATTTCTAGACCATGTGTACGAAATACATGCCAGAAAGGTAAGTGGATGGCTTTATCGGTTATGCAACAGATAATGAGATTTCAACCCTGTAGCAAGTAGTGACTCATGTGGATATTCAGATCTGCAAATCTTAGATTCACAGGAAGGATACTTCTTTTTTAATCTACTTTTTTTTCATCTGTCACTGCAGAGAAAAAAGAGGCTTTCATTGATTTTTGTCACTTGCTAGACAGCAGTAGATTAATGAGATCTGTCAAATTTGAAGCCTTTTCCTAAATATTCTAATTACCTTTGTAAAATGATTAATAATTCAATGTGAGCAAATAAGCGTTTGATGTAAGTATTCCACATCTCAATCTTGGTAGCAGCTGAATGAATTGAGCTCACACTTTCCACAGCTAAAATTAATTGAAAGACATAATCGGGAAGGAAGCTTTACCCAAAAACCCCTCAGCATTAGGAAAAACCAGCAAATGAAAATTTACTTTCATAGTGAATTAATGGGCAGTTTGCAAAGTATATCTCTTAGCTCTACATACTTACAATCAATAGTTTTTATTTCTGTTTACTCAGGGGAAAAGAATGAGTTTATAACATTGTTTAATTTACTGTCTTATCTTTCATTTTACCTTTTGAAGTATTTTTTCCTCTTACAAGCATTTAAAGGATCCCTCTAAGACATCAGTGCTCCTGACTGTTGGGTGTTTGCTCCTCTATCTGAGGTTAACAAGAAATAGATTTTTTTTTTTAATTCCACATGAATTATTAATACAGTGGTTTTCTCCAGTAGGTGCCTGTACATAACAGAACAAGGGTGTGATTATAGAATACTTGAATGTAACTCTGTGACCTTAACTTGCTGTTGTTGTTAGTGTTTGATGGTTTAAGCCTCATGGTAGGAGTTCTAGCATGTGTCAGAAATAAGGTTATGAACAACAGAAATCCCAGGATCTTTTTTGATACTTGAAATATTCCAGTATTTATGCTGCTGCTGCTAGGTAGAACTAGACTATGTATAAAAGAAGTGTGAGAAGAAGAAGAATCTTTCCTTTTGGGAAGGACGGCAGGAAAATGCAATGCAAGATTAAGTTATTCTCCTGTGTAGTGCTTCCAGTGTTTTTGGAGAAAGTCTATGATTAATTGAGACTTCAACCTTGGATTGGTCTTAGTAGGTGTTGTATAGTGAATTTGTCTTGGTCAGCTGAGGTGCATTCATTGACTTTGTGCATGTGATGAGCTGATGGTAAATGCAAGGTAATATGAATCATCTTAGACCACAGTGAAGGGCAGCTATATTGAGTTAAATAACTTCCTGCTCGTGGCTAAGATTAAGTCAGGACAGCTCAGATTGATAGCAACAAAGTTTGTTTGAAGTTCCGCATAATTTAGATATTGGAATAGCATAACAACATTCAGAAAACCTAGGAGGAAAAAATCAAATTGAATCAGTGATATTTCCTTCTGACTAATCTGTCATATTTTCTTTGTAGGAAAATATAACATGACATGCTGTTGGGAAATTCAGTCAATTCAGCCAATGTGAATGTAATGAAATATTTGAGCACTTGAAGTTGTATCACTTCTGTAATAATGATAAATTTTTGTCTGATGAGTACTTTAAAATTTCCATCTGAAATTGATGATAGACTACCTAATAGTGAAATTCTATTTTGTGTTAGAGCAACAATATAATGTTTGTTTCTTGTGTTGGTAATTGAATGGTGTCTTTTTTTGTTGAATACTTCTATTTTTCTTTCAGTGTTTTGTATCCTACTTGCGTTCAGTTTACTTAATGAAGAACAAGGAAGTATTTGATGTTTTCAAATTGCCTCTAGCAGAATATGCTCTGTAAGTATGGTCAACTTAAAATATGAAAGCTGTATAGTGAGATGTTTTGCAGTCTTTAAATAGCTGTTTTGATTGTGTTAACACACAGAATTGCACTTCTAGTCTTCTAGTGTATTTAGTTTCATATTCATGCTGAGCTTTTGCATATTTTCAAGAGCATTCTAAATCATGTGTAAAGGCAATATATGCTGTACAGAGAAATAACTTAGGGCACAAGGTACATTTGCTATATACACTAGAAGACATAACTTCTGATATAAAAGGATAGAGAGTAATGTTTTGGTGTTTTGTCCCTCCCCAGATTTGCCCTTCAGCCTCATAGCTAAATACCAACTTATAAAGTGTATTATTTAAAAAGAAATTCGAGATATCTAAAGACTGTGTTTTGCAATCTCATTTTGAGTGTGATTCGGACATTTCTCTTTGGCCGTCAATTACTTTTTCATTTGGTAAAGATGAAGCATCTGCACTAGATTGAATAGCATCTATTTTGCTGTGTCTATTTTTGTACATGTATGTGAATCATTCCATATTTTGTATGGAAGGGAAATTAATTTTGACAGGTTGACTGTACAGATGACAGCCCCTTGAAATTGTTTTAAGATGTGAATTTTTTGAAATCTCACGGGGACACAGGGTAGTTGTAAGGGAGCAGCAAGGTGTTCAAAGGTTCACAGTAAATTAATTTGATATGTGTGGGATTTCATACAGAGAAGGCTAATTTGCCAGCACATGGTATAATGAACTAAAATGTGACAAATTACTAGACTCTGGAACACCTGCTCTTTGTGTGCTGTACTGTCATTAACATGATTATGCTTTTTAAGATACATAAACCTATTATAAAAGATGCTTTTTAACTTCATGGACTGAGGCATTTTGAAAAAGGAGAACTAGCATAAGCTCAAGAATTTTTGCTATGTGCAATGCCTGACCCTTCTCTTGTGCCGTTTGTCAGCATCTTTAAAATCTGCTGTAGGTCTTACTGTGCTATGAATGTAAGGAATAGTGGCAGAAAATTAGGGCTAAGAGGGATAACCATGCAAATTCAGCCAGTGTTAGAAACAGACTAGCAGATGGTGGTAATGCTGAATTTTCAGAATCCCTGTGCCTCTTTCTGGATTTCAGCATGGTTTGCCATCTAGTATCTGTAGATGGAGTAATCTACAGTTCTGTTCTTCTCAGGTCTGTGTGCCCAAATTTGGACCTTCCTCAAAATAATTCTGAGTCTCAGCTTTGGAAAGCTACTAATGTCATTCCTGTAATAAAATGGAAGAAACCAGTCAGTTGTTTGGAGAGAGTAGGAGAGGTTTAGTCAAGGCTGTGAAATATGTGGCAGTATAATCAAAAAGTCAGAAGATAATAAATCTGGGAGATAATTTGGAGATTCTGTTCTAGTTTGTTGGCACTCTTCTTCCCCACTCTCCAGACTGCTAGTCTAACTAAAATACACCCTGCAGTTCAGTGCACAGCCACTGATACATGGATCAGTCATCTTCATTTATATGAAAGTCCCTCAAACTCTGGTATGTTTGAATTTTGCATCCAGAACCGACCTTGGTTTCTGTTCTGCGCACAAACTTACGGCAAAACCTGAAATGAGAATCCTTTCTTCCCTTTACCTTCTGTGTGCATTTTCTGAAAGTACTTAAGCCTTTCCATGGAGATTTACTGCTAGCTTGATCGATGTTGCTCCACTAAAAATCTGCAGAGAAAATAGGCTGCTTAATTCCCCTGTCAGGTTTGCATTGCAGGCTGTTGCCCACATTCCCCATTGCTCTCCTGCTTTGCATGTCTGTGCACTCTTAAGCTCTGTTGATTGAGTCTGCAGAAAAGCAAGTATTTTTCATTTTTATATGTTATATAAGGTCATATATATATAAGATATATAAAACAAAATATATTAAAAATGTATGCACACACACGCACGCACATCTATTCTAGCGACTGATCACCTTTAAGCTAGGGTGCATTACTATTCTCTCCAGTATTCTTTCATTATAAATTGCTATCAAGAATAATTTGCTGGAGGAAGACTTGTGTAGGCCTTGTGTTAACATAGGCAGCCTTTAAGTCTGATGAAGGAGAAGCTCAATGCTTGCATTAAAAAGAGAAATTTGTCTTTTGATTGCAAAGGACAGCTTTGAAAGCATAAGAAAATGTAAACAAACAACAGGGTGAAAAGGAATAATTGCATAGTCTGGTCTCCTGGAGAGGAGGCAGTGTTTTGAAGTTTCTCAGGCACTTTATGTTGCTAACACATACATATATCTACACATTGTTCTCCAGGGGCAGATCTTATCAGGTGAGGGTGCTGGATGGACAGGTTAGTCACAGTTCTAAGGGTCTGCCAGGGAAGGTAATTTCCTTTGTGACTGTAGTCATATCTTTCAGGAGAAATGCAGCATATTTTCCTGTTTCTCCCTGTGTTGGTACATAGAGAGTAAATAAAACAAGTTGAAGCCAAATTATTGGGAAAATGTCAGATACACACTCCTTAGTATCCAGATAGTTCTGCAAGTATTGCTTGCTGATCAGTATTAAAAAGCAGTAGGTTGCTGTAGGTGCTGTCAGGACTGAAATGGGTGATAGCAGAATACACGATCCATCTGTCCACATCTGTCTGTCCTTTCACTAACCAGGGAAAACACCCACTGCACTCTAATCACCACCCCTGGCCTGACCCTTACTGCATGGTCAGGGCAGGTTTTATTTGTTACCTTTCTCAGGGCCGTCTGTCTCATCCTCAGGCAGTGCCCATTGCAGTCTTTGCATGTCTTGTCATCTCTTTGTTGGTTCTTGGCCCTCCTTCTGGCTGTCCTTATACTTACTTTTCTACATGCTAGTCTCCTAAGTAAAAAGATAGCTCCTAATTACTTTCCCCCTGTTGTTTCCAGTCTTCATGCACCTGTAACCAGACTTACTATTTCTCATGCTGTTACCTGGTTGATAATGTCAGCCTTGTATGCTATTGCTCATACAGACCCCAGATTCCCTCCAGTCATTTGCAGAGTTTGGGCGTTCCTCATTGAGCTCCCCCTCAGCCACCTGAGATCCAGCTGTCCCTTCCTGAGCTTCTGTAACTACTTCTGGAAACTTTTGCCTACAGCTTTCTAAAGAAGCTGCAGTCTCCTCTTTCAAAGTCCAGGGTCATTATTCTCTTAGTCATCATCCTCATTTCTTCTAGGATCTTGAGCTAGCTTTCCTCATTCTGCAGCCAAGCTGGCTATTGACCTTCACTCACCTTGGAAGTGAATGTACTTGCATATGCATGAGTAGCAGTTCCAGTAGAGTGCTGTCAGAGTTGGCTAAGCCAGCTAACATGGAGAAAGGGTTTTTAATGCACTCTAGAAAACCTTGTTGCTTGGTGCTCTGCTGTGTTGCCCTCTGAGCAGGTGTCAGGGTGGCTCAGGTACCAAGGAGCACCACCAGGGTTTGCAACTGCAATGTGGAGGTTCCTTTTCCTTTTGTAAGGAAGACTACATCTTGCTCTTCTTAATTATTAGATTGCAACCATGACATCCTCTTTGTTCTCCTTCTCTTTGGTCCTGACCCATGAAGTCTTGAATAGCTTGGCCCTCCTTATTATTAATAGAGTGCCAGCATTTGAACTCCTTGATGGAGAGGAATAAAGCTGGCTGGTGAAGTAAATAGCACAGCAAACAGAATTTCTCTGATCATTTTGGTTATTAATCGGACCATCTGGAAAGCCTGTTAGTTCAGATTTGTGTCTTTTCAGTTGATGTGATTTCTCCTGTTTTCAAACGGTTGCTCATCCTCTCTTCTGATAACATTTTAAATGTTAAATGTGGATGTAGTATATATATTGCTAAGCAAGTAATACATATTTCTTCTCTTGAAATAGCTTCTGGGAGTATTTAACCTTTTCCAACCTATTTTAGGTCTTTGTCTGAACCCGTACCACAGTAAAAGTAATCTCCGTGCTGTGTTTTTATGTGTTCACATCATTCTGAAGTAGTTCACTAATGGAATATATCTATATTTAGTAAATGTGCTAAGTTAATATCAGACTGAATCAGTAACTTGTGTAAAATTGTTCTGAAGCAGTTTACAGCTGGCTCATGTTGTAAAAAGGACTAGTAATCTTCTAGGAGCAAATTAGGAGCATTTGTCAAAATTTTAATATTTTACTGGTCTTAAATTTGTTTTTTGCGAAGATAGATATTGCTTCGAGTGTCTAAGATTTGGTCTTTCTAAAGAGTTGAGAGATGACAAGTTTTTCTCTCATCCCAGTAGAGACAGAGTTACCATGTTAATATAAACACTTTCCAGTTCACAAGCCTTCGAAGAGGCAGTATTTTAAGTCCGTTACACCGTTCATTTAAATTAATTAAAAAAAAGTCGCTTGATCTTCAGTATTCACTGGAAACAAAAGTGGTATTCTCCTTAAAGCCATACAGTGTTACTTCTTTGCAGTTTTACTCTTTTAATTTATTTCCTGAAAGTCCTTTTGAACTTGCTACTAAATTAACAAAGGTACTTGAGCATTATAGGTGATTTGTGTAGTTACTTCTATGCATTCCCTAATCAGTGTTAGGGAATGCTGATGTCTGGCCCCCTTGGTTTTAGTTGAGGAGTAGAACTGTCAGCTGTACTTTGATTTATAGCAGTGAAACACTCCCTTGGTTTCAGTATTGCCTTTAGAAACTTATAGAAGAGCTTGCTCTTAAGAAGTCATTGCATTTCACGCCAAAATACGAAACAGGATTGTTTGGTTCGTCAGCTGAATTGTTGTTGCCATTTAAAGGCTACCATAGTCTGAAGACTACACTGTGATGTTAGTGTGTTTTTAGTGCTGTCTGTTAGGACTCATGAAATCTCACTAAATAACTTACCTGCTTTTTGTCTGTCTTCATCAGAAAACCCTGCACATTTCTTGTTCCAGATGAGTGTGTGAAATGGTTGCACTAAAGTAAAAAAATGTCTGCAACTTCAGTCATAGTAGGATTGTGATCTGAGTGGCATCTAATGAATTATTGAGAACTAATAATGCCCTTTGTAGTTTATGAAAAGAAAGCCTGGTTCATCCATTGAGTTGATTCAGTATGACTGAACTATAGATTTGGTGAATAATTAAGAAATCATTTCAAAAGAAACTGTCAAATCTTAAAATATGGGGAAGCTTTTAGCAGTAGTAGAATGTCCAGACTGTTTGTACCAGATTTTTCTCCATTTGGAATATACTATGAAAAAGAGGCAGTAATGAGCCAAAACACTGACATTTCTTTGAGAAGTTATGTAATTAAAAGTATTGGGGTATTATTTAATACACTTTTTCTAAGCTTATCTACTATTACTGTCTTACCAAATGTATGTGACCTTTTCTCTCCCTTCTGCCTGAGGTCTGTATTCTTTGGGAAGTAATTTGAATTCTGATAGCACTAGTCTTTTTTTGGTAGGCTTGCTAAGCAGTGAAGAAAAAATTGCCAAGACTAAGTGACAATTAATTTTATTCAATTATTAAAGTAAGACATAGTGCAGTACGGCAGTCTGGCAAGTGGAGTTTCATACTTGAATGCAAAAAAGATCTGTGATGTGAGTCTTGTCCACATTGTGGGCTGCTCTTTCTGTTTTGTAACTTTTGCTGAACAGAGAATAGTTTTTCACCTTGTCAGACTTTTCTGTGCATGTGTATTCCTGATCTTTGATGCTAGCTCTGGAGGTGTAGAAGAAAAGCTCTGATAAAATCAGAGTTTTCAACCCTGTGTACCTTGTGCCTGTCTGCTTGAGAAAGAGAAGTGAGGACTGGTTGTGTAGTTGCCATACAGTATTGCTGCTTGCATTGCTTTGTCAACACTTGACAGCAATACCTTATGTAGAATAATGTGAAATCTGGAAAAGCAAAAAAGCATTTGTCTTCCAAAGGATTTGATTTTTTGCAACTTCGATCTCCTTGCTGAAGAGATTGAATGCAGCAGTCTTTTGATATGTGTTTTACTGTGCCTGGTGTTAAGGCCCAATTCCAGGTTTGAATGGCTTCCAGCTGCTGCAGTGAAGCATTACATCTGCTGTTTGGTTATTTCCATTACAGTTAGTCAATAGGCCAAACTTTAACACATCATTTCATTGCAAAGGTAATTAGTGTTTGCTGTCAAACAGTAAAACAAGTTTAAGATCGCTAGTTGCTCCAATTTCAGTTCCCAACGGTGTTGAGTTATCCTCTGCACTGTCAGTAAATGTGCGAAATACATTGGATAAAAACTTCCTTTGATCTTTTAAAATAAAATTCTATTTGGTTTGTTATTGCTGTTAATTGCTTGTAGAACAGTACTGAATTATCAGAAACACTAAACCAAAATTTTTACATCAAAAATAAACTTTATTTGTTGGAATATTTGTTCTTTATCCTAACATTGTGGATTGCTGTTTGGGTTTGTGTCTACTTTGAACCTGTGGCTGGTACCAAAAGTGCCCTGTTTAACCACAGGTGTGATTACAATTGGGTTTTTTTGTTTGTTTGTTTGTTTAAGCAGGACACTCCTTTTGATTAGCCTTTCTCATTGGCTACCATTAAAAGTTCAAGGCTCTCCAGAGCCTACAGTGCACTCTTGCTGCTCTGCAGTATCTTCTGGGTGCTTAATCAACTGTTTATTATGACGTTTCTGCTGGGTAGTATGGATTAGATATTTCTCCTGTGCTATAACTTGGGTTCCTTTCAGAGGCTGTGTAGTGAAAAGAAGAAATTATGCTCTCTGCTTGAACAGCATTGAGAGGAAAGGTGGTGTATAGCTGTGCATATGTTGAATTCAAAAAGGCTGGTCTTTAACAGGTGTGGATGCCTGTAGTCACTCTATTTGGTTAAATCCTTTATTCCTTTGTTAAGTGTATCTACAAGTAGCAGGTACTACTTTCAGTTCTGTATCATGGGTCTGTATGTGTTCCTTGCACCAGTACCAGTGTCCCCTCACATTTTTTATTCACCTAATGAGATGGCTCACTAACTCTGAAATCAGTTGCTTTTTTTTATTTTTTTTTAAATTTGGATTTGATAGGGTCAGGTGTAATAACAGTTACAAAGTTTACTGAAGTCAGATGGGCTGTTGGAGTCAGGGTATCTGTTCCCATGCAGTGCTCTCCACTATTTTTGCTAGACAGGATTTTTGCTCTTTCTGCAATTTTTGCCCCTTCATGTAATGCTTATTAGTATAACTTTGAATTGTCATGAGTAACTGGGTAAAATAATAGCTTTGCTGGCACTGTTAGTTACCTATGCCATGGAGGGAAAGCCTTGCTGTAGAGAGGTGGAAGCCTGTGAAATTGCCTTTAAGGGAGAAATGTCTCTCCCCTAGCTTTTCCTGCAGTTAGTCATTCATCCATACCATGTTTGTTCTGCTGATCTCAGTCACTCTGAGGTCAGGGAGATAATGTTCTGGGTGTACTTCCAGTAGTGAAGGACACTTGACAGATCAGTGTTATCTCAGTCCTTGACATGAAATCCATGTATTTTCAATACCAAATTACATTGGTGTTTCTTCCACCATGTTTTACTGTGAATCATAGATAGTTAATTGGCTCTTATCTGCAATTTACCAGCTTCTTTGTTTGCTTTCCTTCCTGGGAGGCTTGTAATTGTTACTGAGAGTTCTCAGTTATGTCATCTTGCTTCCTCTTCCAATGTTCGCTTGTATTTTTCACGCTGGACTTTTCTAAATGTGTTGATCAAAATGTATCAATATGAATGATAATTGAAATTGAATCACTTGAGCCATCAATGAGGGCTTCTAATTTAGTCAAGTTTTGTGTATCCGCCTTTTAAATTTATTTGGTTCATTCCATGTTTTAGGTCACTTGGTCTTGCAATGGCACCTCGTGTGAGATTCCTTCAAAGAGTTCAGAAGCAGCTGTGTGCAAACGAGACAGCCAGTGGGACAGACCAATTGGAGGAGACAGAGCAAAATGAGAATGCCCTCACCTTGGTAAATGAGGAAACAGTGGAAAAATGTGGAACTAATTTCAGTGGAAAAACATCTGTTAACAAAACAAAGGAAAAGCAGAGAAGAAAAGAAGCTGAGGAATGTTCTGTTTCCAGTGGAAGTGCTGAGGAGAGTGGCGAGTCTGAGGATGAGTCAAAAGAGGTGTCTGAGGAGGAGGAAAAAGAAGTTCATGTACCTAACAAGGGACCAAACTCAGAGTCCATGCAGTTCTTTGAGGATGATGATGATGACGAGGACGATACTGAAGGTCTTGATTTGCTGACAGTGAAACAACGGGATGTTTTTGGTGTGGAAGCTAAAGATAATCCAGCACCGGTAAGTGTGCTTTATAGTAAGGCTTGTGAATCCTAACAATTTTTTATTGGACTTGCTCCAAGGAAGGAGGAGAGGAAAAGAGGAAATTCTGCTGTTAGCAGAGTACTCGTTTGAAGTCAGATGTGTTGTGCATATGTATCAGAGGCCATAAATACTCCCAAGGGATCAGTGGTGTGACTGAACTTTTATCATTTTATGCTGTTAGCACAGTTTTACCTGCATAACGAATATCCTTGTACTCGCTTTAATTGATGAATAATGTGACTCGAAAACCTGGGAAATTTTGACAGTTATAATTCTCATCCCTTCCTAATTTGCTTGTACCTCTCTAAATAGCTGCCACTTTCAGTCATAATTTTGATGCTGAACCACGGTTTATAGCACTGGGAACTGAATTGCAAAACACAATGAGCCACTTCCCAACAGAAATCATAGCAGAATGATCTTTACAAGAATGTAACCTTCAAACAATGACTTTTACTTTCAACAGGACCATTCCTATTAGAATTGAGCCAGTATCAAAGAGAGAGAGGAAGTGCACATGCTTCTTGTGAGGCATGGCTATAAAGGTTTCATGTAAATCTTTCATTTCCTTGGCATGTAGCTTTACAATTTAGATTTCTTTGTCCTTGGTATTCTGAGAAATATTTCTTTCTTTTAATCTTTAAATACAGTGTTACAGGAAGGGGAGTTTTGGTTTTTTAAAAATTTTTTTGTAATTTCTGTAGAGCAGATTTGGTATGTGCATATTGGGATTTCTTTTTTTTTTTTGGTGTATCCTTTGCTGTCTAGCAACTGTATTTCTGTAGTAAAAAGATACAAGCAAAATAACCATCTGGTTTGGCAAGGTTTTCTTCTGCACTTAGATGCATTCAAGGGCAACCTCCTGTTAAGCCAAGTATTTATTTTTCCAACTGGTATTTTAAATCTTTCTTTTTCTGGACTATTACTTAACACAGGGCACTTACCATGACCTTGAAGCTAATCATCTTACTAGCTGCATTAATAAATAGCATCTTTCCTTTGGTATGTAGTGAAGTATGAACTGGTTTTATCAACTGTCATTGTAAAAGATGAGCAGTTGCACAGTGATCTGACTGCTGCCTGCACTCTCATCTCTACTGTGAGGAGGCTGGCATAGGTTGCAATCTCATCTGAGAACTGTGGAAACAGAGTTAACTTTCTGTTCCTGTTATTCTCAGCGTGAGTGGTTCTGCCCAGGCATGGCCACTGCCTGGCAGGAGCTTATATTTATTAATAAATTTCAGTTTTGTGTAGGAATGGTGTGGCCAGCAGGAGCAGGGAGGTCATTCTTCCCCTGTACTCGGCACTGGTGAGGCCACACCTTGAGTATTGCATCCAATTCTGGGCCCCTCAGTTTAGGAGGGATGTTGAGATGCTTGAGCGTGTCCAAAGAAGAGCAACGAGGCTGGTGAGGGGCTTGGAACACAAGCCGTATGAAGAACGACTGAGGGAGCTGGGGCTGTTCAGCCTGGAGAAAAGGAGACTCAGAGGTGACCTTATCACTCTCCTCAACCTCCTGAAGGGTGGCTGTGCTGAGCTGGTCTCTTTCTCTGGGCAACAACAGACAGAACAAGAGGACACAGTCTCAAACTGCGCCAAGGGAAATACAGACTAGAATTAAGGAGGAAGTTTTTCACAGAAAGAGTGATCAAATACTGGAATCATCTACCCAGGGAGGTGGTGGAGTCACCATCCCTCGATGTGTTTAAAAAAAGACTGGATCTGGCACTTGGTGCCACGATCTAGTTGAGGTGTTAGAAAATGGATTGGACTCGATGATCTTAAAGGTCTCTTCCAACCTAGAAATTCTGTGATTCTGTGATTCTGTGAAAAGAACTTTGTGTTTTGAAAGCAAAGAAGTAGTAAAACATCTGTGCCTTATTTAAAGAATGATCATCTCATAGCTTTCTTATTGCTTCTACAATTTTGCATGCTGAAATACACAAACAATTTAATGCTGTTTTTAATATGTTGCAAGGTTTTGTTGAGGAAATGGTGAAAGTCTGAGGTAAAAGAATGAACAGAAGAAATTTTATGAAAAGTATAAGTGATTTAGAAAGTAATTTGTAACCAAACTGGCTAACCTTTTAAGAGTTTTCCAGCATTAAGCATTTATAGTTTAGTTTATGTTCAGGTAACTCAGACATTATTTTCTGTGGTAAGTGTGGAATAACTGCTGTAAGGGTTAGTAGTTCATGGTTGGTGTGCAAGTGCAGAAGACTTTGTACCACCTGAAAGCTCTGTTATATGGTGGCATAAGAAGAAAATACTAAGTTTATCTTCTAAGCAGCTGAGAATAAAAAAATGGAAAGTTTCAAGATCAGTGTCATTAAAAACTTAAATGATATTTAAATAAACTCCTGCAGAAATGCCTATAGTAGTGAAATATGTGGCTTTTAGAAAGTCAAAATGCAGAGCATACTCTGCTTAGCTTGATCAATGCATGCAGTAGTGTGGGGTTTATTACCATATGATACTGAAAATTATTGATAAATTACGGAATGCTTTAAATGCAAGGATTCTATTTTTAGTAAGAATAAGAGAATAATGGTTTCTGTCAGTAACCATACTAACTTTTAAAGTTTTGTTATAGAAATGCAACGTAGTAGAAATTACATTAAAAGACTTGGACATTGTGCATTTTTATTTGACAGAACTCAGCACCTCATTTTCTGACTGTTAAGACAAAACAGTCTTGATTATGTGCAACAGCTTTTATATTTTTTCCCCATTTCTTTATTTCTTTGATAGAAGTTCTGAAGTGGTTATTATTGCATTAAGACAGATCAGTTAATATTTAAAGCATTAGCATTCTGGGGTGTGAGAAGCACTGAGCAGTGTGAATGCAGTTTTCCTGGTGCTGTGTGTTGCAGTGTCCTTCTAGGAAGGACTCAGGAACCAGTTTGCTGCATTAATTAGTACTAGGAAAGGCTGCAGAGAGTCTAGGAGTATGAACATAGAGTGTATACTCAGCTGCATTAGTTAGGAGGATTTTTTAGAAAATCTGTTCTGTGTGCTAAATAAGATAGGAGTCCTTTGCAAACCCTGGCATGTGGTTATCTAATTTGGGGTTTACGAATATGTCCACAAAGATTGAATTCAGTTTGCATTTATGCTTTTAATGGGTATAATTGATTGTGCAATTTCACTATTCCTGCTTTAGGCGTCTCATCCTAAAAGCAGTTCCAAAGCAGTCCTGCTGTGATTATTGAGCTCCAGAACATTTTTTGTAAATGGAAACATTAGGTTTAGTTTCAGTTTTTCAATTGCTGTTGTTAGACACCATTGCTTCCTCATCCTTGTCTCTACCCTAGTCCCTCCAATGGAAGAAGGAGCAAAGGGAAGTGTTAGGCTGGCTCTGATGTAGAACTCTGACCTTTGGTTGCATGTGGGATTGGCTCATCTATCTTTGTACCAAGAGAAAGGAACCGGGCAAAAAGAGCAGGGGTTATTTAAACTGATGACGGTCTCAAAAGAGATTTGTGGGATTTTCGTAGAACAGTTTGTTTTTGATGAATGTACACGATACCCAGCCTAACTGTAGAAGAGGTTATGGTGTGAAGCATGACACATCCAGTGTTAATCCTTCTAACAGTGTGACTTGTGGCTCAATTTCACTCTTTGCCTTTCTTGGTGTGTGTCCCTTGACTGCATGTGTACTTTGTCATTCTGTGATAAGACATATAAAAGAAAAATCTGTTTTCTGCATTGCTGTATAAAAGGAGAAACCTTGGATAAGTTGAAAGACCTTGGCAGATACTGCAATTTTGTTGTGAGCTTCCTAGCTCATTTTTTTAAGAGATGGTCATCGGCTGCTCTATTTATGAATTTTACTTTGATATGTCAGGATTTTTAGCTGGTGGTCTAACTCATGGGACTTATTTAGATAAGTACAGTGTTCTTATGCATAAAAAGAAGGTCAGCTATATGCATAGAGCCATTAGCAGATAGGCAGTATTTAGCTGTTGTGTTAACATTATGGAAATTATTCTTTTAAAGTGCATTTAACAGTATTAGCAGTATTGATGTTGCAAAGACCATAAGTACTCCCTGGTTACAAACATTGTTTCTAATGCTAATTTTATGAAATTGCTTTTTGCATTTGGCAATTTAAAGGCTCTACTTGTTCAACTTCTATCGTTATTTATTTTGAGAACTAAGATTAAACCTATAATATTTTTGTTGGTTTTGTTTATACTTTAATTTTAGTCAGCTTGTCAAACATATTACATACTGTCAGACTTCTCTTCTGCTCTTGCATTTTCTGTTTTAGTGAGGAAACATTACTGAATTCTTAGAATTGCTCTGGCTTCCTCCCTGCTTCCCCATCCCTTGTTTTATGGACTCCTAAAACTTCTCAGAGGTATTCAACAGTTGCTGCTTGGAACACTGTAACAAGCAAAAGCATAGAGGGGGCTGCCTTGAATAGTTCTGGCAGTTTCCTTGGAGCTAGTCTGGCTCTTGAAGAGCGTGCTGTTTGAATGTTGTGGCTATGGAAGGAAATTATTTTATGTGCTGTGATTCTGTCTGAGCTATCTGGCTTGCCTTGCAATCCATTATTATTACATTCAGTGAAATTTTCTTAACCTCTCAAACACATGAAACAGACACTGTAAACTGGCATGTCATGACCTGGATATGTACATATTGATAAAAGCAGGAAAGAATGAGACAAAGGTAAATCTCCCTAACTACGATGATGGGTGAGTCTGTACCAAGAAACAGAGAGTGGTAGCTCCTTGTAATGTGGACTTTGCATACCACGTAGATCAGGGAAACATCATGTAATATGCACCAAAATGAGGACATAGTCCCCTGGAATTTTCTTCTGTGATGTTGAGAAGGAAACCTGTTACACTCTACAGAAATTGAAATTAATTTTCAGAGATGTGATTTATCTAGATTGCTTCTCTTACACTGTCTTTTCTCTCTGAATGGGATTTCTTTCCTCCTGTTACTGTTATGAGAGAGCTTTTCACCACTGTTATGTTTATATACTGCTTTTTTTTTGACATGAAACATCTCGTTCTTCTCAGCACCTCTTACTAGCTATTATTCTTATCCTTTCATATTAATATATTTTAAGCAGTTGACTTTGTCTTCTTGAAGCTTGTCAGGGGATAGCAAGGTAAAGAATACCCAAAGGATGGAAGAAGCAAGTACACAAGCTGGCTGGCTCTGGCAGTGGCATTTTCCTTTGGGGTTGCCTGCTTTGCTCCTGCTGTAGTGGTGTGTTGTGTCCAAGAGAAGAAAGCTGCTCTGGGCAAACTGCTGGCTCTGAAGAGAGCACTATTCCTTGGAGATATGTTGCAAAGCGAGCAGTCTGGCAGAGAAAATAGAGAAGTTACTTATTTGTAAGTTAAATAGAAGTCAATAGTGTGATGCATTACATACCATATAGTCTCTTTCCTAAAGAATGTAAGTGCTTGAGGTTCTCAGCCCAGTAACAGAGTGCTAATGTATTTCTAGTTGAATTACAGCAAGTAATAATTTATATGAAGAACAAAATATTTGCATACAAGTGAACTAGGCCTACATTTAGATATTAGCCAGAGTGCCTCAAGATTCCAATGTTAGAAAAAGTTATTACCCATGAATGGAGATAAAACCTACTGATGATACCTCAAGCCTCTTTATGCAGAGCAGTCATCACAGAACACATTCTATGAACTGCATAGAAAATTTTAAAGAAATCACATTTTCTTTTAAAGCAATTTCAGTAACTTCAATACAACTAAGACTTGTTTTTTAAAGTACGTTTATGGTACTAACAGGACTTTTAAAAACTACATAGAACGTAAAACTGTTAGTCAGGACTCCTTCTGTGAGCTACAAAAAGGACAGAGCAAACACATTTACTTGTTTTCTTGGACAACTTCTATTTTTTGGATTTGCCAGGAGAAACATTCATTCTCCTGGCTCTACTGTTTTTGTGTAGAACACTCGTGACTTGCTTGCTAGATTATAGATTAAACTGTGCAGCAGAGGCTTTTCAGGCAGTCCCTTGTGAACACCCATTACCTACATAAGCTCCAGCTCTGTAGATCAGTTATTGGTTTAGACTTTCTTCATTGCTTTCTCAAGTTAGCTGCTTTAGCACTCCTCTCTTGGCTCCACATGCATCTTCAAATTTCCCTCTAAAGATTTCTATTTCAATTCCATTTTTACCAGCTTACTAAGGCTTTCTGTAGTTTTTGAAAAAATCCCTGTAAGTTTTTAGGTTTCTCATAGCTATAAGACAACACTCCAGGTATTTGTGCTAATCCCTGTGATGCTTAGGTTAATTTTAAAAAATCTACAATTAGAAGTCTTGGAATTACTGGTAAATGGTGTATTTGAAATAAATGAGTGCTATATATCCCTTAAAGGATATCTGTTCAAGACTGTCATCCTAAATACTTGAATCATGTTGAAAACCTGGATAAGAATATGAGGTTTTTATGAATATTTATGAATTTTATTTGATATATCAGCCCCTGTCACAGATACTAGCTTCCTGTGTCATAGGTTATGGAGTACATAATTCTGATGTGCTGGGCTTTGCTCCTGTGGAGAATGTAACATGTTGGGGTGCTTTTGAACCACTGTGAATAATGGTCCTTTTGATGCCCACAATCTGTCCTCTTGGCGTTTGTTACTCTTGTAAGTAGGAATCAGGCGTAGAAAGATGGTAGATGAGTAGGAAACCTGCTTTGAGGAGTCTGATTTGAGCCAGGAAAGGCTTTCCCAGGTCTGGTGGGGCTTGTTCACAAGTCAGTGGCTTTTCCAGCTGGCTGAAATGTACTGCTTGCCATCTAGAGCAAGGGATGTTGACACGTTAGTAGCCACTGTAGCACAGTTCTGAACCAGGCAGTGCCACCTCCTTGTTTCAGCTACTGAAGCCATGAGTTAAACCCCTTCATTCCATGTGCCACCTGAAGCAGCCTCAAAAGTCACCTTGCCTCTGTGGGACCTGCTGAAGTACCACATAATTTACTGCCCTAAGGAGAGGAGGCTGTTTGGCAGCGTGTTTCTGTGGCTGACTTCACAGAAGTGCTTTGAAACTTGTGTGTAACAATCTGAATTTTGAACCTGGATGGAAGATATACTAAGCAAGTTCCCAGATGGTACAAAACTGGAAGGAGCTGCTGACTCCCTCCAAGGCAGAGAGGCCATGTAGAGAGACCTCAACAAATGAGAGGGCTGGGCAATAATGTTGTGCAAGGGAAAGTGTGCTGGGTTCTGCACCTGGGATGGGGCAGCCCTGGATGTACGGCCAGTCTGGGAAATGAGATGCTGCAGAACAGTGCCACACAAAGGGACCTGGGGGTCCTGGTCTGTGGCAAGTTGAACGTGAACCAGCAGTGCCCTGGCAGCCAGGAGGGCCAACCCTGTCCTGGGGGCATCAGGCACAGCATGGCCAGCTGGGCAAGGGAGAGGATTGTCCTGCTCTGCTCTGCTCTGGGGCGGCCTCACCTCCAGTGCTGGGGGCAGTTCTGAGTGCCACAACATAAAAAAGACATTAAATTATGGGAGAGTCTCCAAAGGAGGGCAGCGAAGGTGAAGGGCCTTGAGGAGAAGCCATATGAGGAGCAGTTGAAATCACTTGGTGTGTTCAGTCTGAAGGAGACTGAGAGGAGATACCATTGC
>NW_005054302.1:4749240-4801755 GCF_000277835.1 Geospiza fortis | reverse complement strand
GGAAAGAGGAGGGGCAGGCACTGATCTGTTCTCTGTGTGAGCAGTGAATGGCCTGAATCTGTCTTGAGGGAGGTTTAGTTTGGTTATTGGGGAAAGGTTCTTCACCCAGAGGGTGGCTGGGCACTGGAACAGGCTCCCCATGGGGTGGTCACAGCATCAACCAGAGTTCAAGAAGCGTTTGGACATTACTTTCAGGTGCATGGTGTGACTCTTGGGGATGGTCCTGTGCAGGGCCAGGAGTTGGATTCTGATCCTTGAGGGTGTCCCTTCCAACTCAGGAAATTCTGTGATTCTGTAATCTTTTCAGGTTATTGATGATTCACGCTGTGCAGAGTGCTCTGAGCAGGCTGGGCTATTATTTGCATGCTCAGGTTTCAGCATCTGGTGTGAATTCAGGCTGAAATGAGGTGTGTGCTTTATCTCTCAGTTGAATAGACCTGAAATGAATGAGATGCATGGTCTTGTATGTCAAGAAATATTACAGTATGACTTGTACGACTTGAAATATTTCACTAAAATGTTACTAATTACTAATTTAATTTTTCTAGTAGGTTACTCAAGCCTGCACTAATACCCTCAGTTTTAATTGTTCTTTATCACTGATTTATAGCCTTGTTTAATATATTGCAGCAGTTTCATAGATAAGGGTGAATGAGCAAAATACTCTGCATTAAATCTCTGCCTAGCTTTGACCAGTATTCTCTAAATCTGTAGGATTTGTAAACTATTAAAATGTCACGGTTTCCTTTAAAATCATTAGTCCCTGAATGGTTGCTGAGTGATGCCATTGTAAATATTTATAACTATGACATAATTTTGGATAAGTGTTCTAGAAGTTGAATGCTGAAATTGTGAAATACTACTAGAAATTATACAGCACTAATTTTTATAGGAATGCTGCTTCCTGAAATAGTAATAATGCAGACCAGCTATCCAGTATGTATCTGCTGGAGTCTTCTATCTGTCAGCAAAGTTAAAATTTTGAGAATTATTCTTTATTGTAGAGTGGCTTCTCTAATACAGACATCTGCTACTGTAAGCATTGCTTAACAAACTACCCATGCACATTTTAAACAATACTTTGAGGCACATTTCTGAATTCTTGTCTGAACTGTGTAATTTTCAGATGGAATCATTTGATAATTTGAAAATAAAATTTGTGGGTGATGATTCATCAGCTATTAACCAAAGTGAGTCCTGGGGTAATTCATTACACTATCGCTGACATTGTGCAGATTGTAATTTAATGGCTATTTTAAAAAGGAAAAATGTGTATGCTCTTTTGGAATAGCAACCTGCTGACTGACCAGGAGCTAGGAATTCTGTTTAGTTGCACGGAGCAGATATTCCATGTTTCCATGAGGCTGTGGTTTGTCCCAGCTGTGAGGAGTTGTACTGTTGGCATCCCAGGGATGGAGTCTCTCACTTTTTACAGCCTGGTCTCTCTGCTCCCCATCTTGGATAAAGCAGTACCTGCATCCTCTGGGGATAACATTCTCTCAAAGGAGCATTACTTTGAATGACTGAAAGGAAATGAAACCAATTAAGACTGCAGCCTCTAGCTTTATTTTGGTAAAAAACAAATTAAGTATAAATCTCTTTGGGCTAGCCTGGTGGGGAAGTCTTAGAGGTCTTCTCATTCTTCATTACCACACTGTTCCTGTGGTAGTTTTCCATGTATTTCAGTGCAGGGTGGTTTCTCTCCTTTGCCTGAGCTACATGTGTGTTTGTTCCTCTTGCTAGAAATCTTCATCTAGCTGATGCTCAAAGATAAACTGCTTTGCCTGCTCCTTATGGCCCATATGTTCTGTATGGACCTCTGTGAAGTAATGGGGTTGTGCTTGCAAAGAGAGATGGCTGGCAACCATGCCTCAAGAACATGAGGTGCATTAGTAAATCCCTCAAAAAAGCATAGATGGGTGACCTTGAGTGGGAAAACAAAATAACACATGAAGCTTTTTGAGGAGCTTAATGGCAGTATAATTTCCCTCAGATTTGTCCCCTGTTGTGACCAAGACCACAAAGCATTTTTTAAAACTGTCTTTCATGGTATTTTTCTATGGTAATATTGTCTGTGCTTCTTGCAGAGAGGCTGTACATGTGGGCCACTGGAGAAAAAAGCCTATGTCAAGCCATGAAACCACTAGTATTGTGTTTTTTGAAATTAGTTTTACCTGCTAGCAGAGTAGAAGAGGAGTGTGTTTGAGGTAGTTGTGCAATGCAGATCTTGCTGTGAGTTCTCAGGGAGGGGAACACAAGACAATACCCATTTAATAGAGTAGCCAATACTGACACCATTCATTTTAAACTGGAGTTGCTGAAGGTGCCTTTCTTGTTTCCATAATCTCCACATTGAGCAAAATTAATATTAGTTGATGTTTTATTTTTGTTGACTCTTACCTGAGTAGGAGCGGGAGAATTACGAAACACCAGCTGTGTGGTAGCAGCTTTCCAGTAGCTTTGCAACAGAGACCACATCTTACAGAGCATAAAATGACAGTATGTGTTTCTTTCTCCACAGGTCTGTATGCATATACATGTATTGCAGATACCTCTTACTTCTGGGAAAGATACTGTTTTTGCAGTCACTATTCCTCTGCTGTAAATACATACAATTCTAGTCTGAGTTTTGGTGTCTGTACTTGTGGGTGATATTCTTGCATTTGGGTACTTCAGATTGCGCTAATGCAAAGCAGGGGTCCTTCTGGTGAGGCCACAAATCCCAAAATCCCAGTGTTATTCCCAAGTGTTTTTTCTGGTGGGTTTTTTTTTGTTTTGTTTTGTTTTGGGGTTTTTTGTTTGTTTGTTTGTTTTTGAATGGAAGAGAAAAACAAGCTGATAATACTAAAATGTGTATGGACAGCTGCATCTGAGGCTTGTTTGCATTGAGATGCACTGAATACCAAAATGTACTTCAGCCATAGCTATTTACATGCTTGCAAAGCAATAAGCACATGTTCTGATGGATTCTGTTATATTCCAACCACAGGAACTCACTGATGTGGGCTTGCAGAAATGAGTAGTTCACCAATTTGTGTATTTTGAGAATAGCCTCCTGACCTAGAATCATATCATTTCTGCTAAAGAACTCGGTGTGAATTGTTGCTGTCATTTCCTGTGATGTCTGCTTCATGTGAAATTGAGCATGGGAAGAGAGCAACTTCCAAGGAGTTCCATGAAAGTATGTGTCCTGGCTCACGGATGAGTACTGTATTTGCAAGACAGGCCTTCGCTGTGTTTTTTCATGTCCTGTTTCTTGAGGTTTCCGCTTCAGGTTCAAATTTGAGACACGCTTGACACATAGATGGGAAGCATAATTGCAAACTAAAGTTAAAATTTTGTGTGTGTTTTGATCAGTGGATTGACAAGAAATAGTCATCTCCAGCTTTGGAACAAATTCTGAGTGGGAGTTTCTAGCACATGTAGGTCTTACATCAGTTTAGAAACTGTGTTTGAAGATGGAGGCGCATTGTGAGGGAAAGCTTTGTAAGCAGCTGTCACAGAAGCTATTGGGACCAATGTCAAGAGGGGATTGAAGGGAGAAAGGAGAATAAGGTGAGAAACCTGAGCTGAAAGGCAGTAGTTTTGTATGGGTGTGACAAATCCATGAAGTGACTTTAGAACCTGACCCTTGGGGAGCCCACAGGATACTGTCTGCAAGTTCCTCTCTCTCTTCATGTTTCATAAAAACTTATACCACCTCTTTTGCAGTCCTATTTGAATATATGTTAGTGTGTTGCTCAGTACCACAGTTTTGAATATTGACTGTTCTACTAATATGTGGTTTATTTTTCTACAGCTTTTTAGTGCTACAGTAGTTGCATTTTATAGATGTAAAAGGAAGTGGTCATCTGGTCTGACTTCCCTGGGTATTATAGCCATGTTGTGTTACTCAATCACTCCTGTATTGAATGCAAAACTTGAATTTTGCATAAGTGTTCCTTTCAAAAGGCATCCTTTTTAGTTCTGAAGAGATGTAAAATCTGCCACAACTAGTTACTTTTTCCAGTGGTTTAACTCATATGTTCATGTTGTACTGAAGAGGTGGGTATGGGATTGAAGAAAAAAGACAACAAGGGATATAATAAGAGGACATCAGTGGAGAATAAAGATATTCTAGCAAATACTCCTTTGGCCTACAAGAGAGACTTTATTTTAGCACAGAGAAGAATGTGAGAAGAAAATGTGATAATGTTATGGAGGAGGTGAATGACATGATATAAATTGAAAATGCAGTGTGCAAATGCAAATTAAGGCAGCTTCTAGTTTATGGACAATTTGTTGCTGAATGTTAGCAAAAATAATTTGGATGGCCTCCCATAGTTCCTTAGGTGTGGAAAGGGCAGTGTGGGAGTTGAAGATCTATGTTTTGACTGAGTGAACTTGAGTCAAATTTCTGCTCCTTGCTGGTTCAAGTATTATAATTATCTTAACAAGGAAAGCCTTAAAAGAAAGAGAAAAATTTAATGTATCACATCTGCAGGTAATTTTTCTCTCTTTGGCTGTAAGATCAGCATGTACTGTAAGCCAAAGAAATGTTGTTTTCATTAACCACTTTTGTTCTTGTGGCTCTACTTTCACAATCCCTTTTTAACGTAGGAAATTTAAAACATAAATTACTTGGACTTCTCTACATTTTCAAGAAGTGTTTTACTCTTTTTAGTGCAGATTAATTTTTCAGTGGGTCATTGAAGATAATCAATCTTGAAATTTCTCTGTTACTGCTAATCTTCTTTTGCTCTTGGAAAAATAACATTTATATTTTATTTTTCCTGTGAACACTTTTGAAGCACTTACAACCAACAATACTCTTCTAAAACATTTAATGATGTAATGTAGAATAGCTGCTAGTGATTAAAACCAAGATGGTTATAATGGAATATTTACTGGGTAAATTGAAAAGAGACTAACTAGTAAATAGTGGTATAAGAAAAATTCTTTTAGTGGAAAAACATCAGAGAATTGGAATGTAATTTTAGCTTGAGTCTTTTATCAAGCACGAGTGCTGGCATGTTGTTTTCATTTTTTTCTTTAGTTAGTGAAATAATAGTTAAAAGGTATTTCAAATTATGCTGTTGTTACTTGCTCAGTTTAGTGCAGCATGAGTGCTGTGGTCTCTGAAATGGATAGAGCTGTCGTGGGATCCACACTGGGCTGGTGTTGGGATGGGAGGTGATGGATGTAGTTGAAAACTGGTAGCACTTGTCCTGCTCCCGTGGGTCTTCAGCTTGATGAATTCCTTGCATCTGTGTCAGTTCAGGCATCTCTGATTTCCTTTGCCTTTGCATTATATTCTCTGGTGTTTGAACTTCTGGACTGTAATATCTAGAGCCAGGCAGTTCCTCAGATATTTTCTTGGAGAAAGGATGTGAAGTACATTGGAAGAGATTTTATGTTACGTTATGATTTTCTGCCTGTCTGGAGCTTAGGAGGGGATCTAGAAAAAGGCATGTTTCCTGCTCGTGTGAGATGCGTGCTCCCAAGCTGATGCAGCAAGTGGTGGGAGGCAGGAGGGGGCTGGGCTGCAGGAGCTGTGCTGTCCTGGCTGCAGGCTCCTGCTGCAGTGACAGGCTCAGTGGGCAGGGCTGGGCCTTTGCCAGTGACTCAGGGCTCGGGCTCTAAGGGCTGAAACTGGCGCTTGACCTCTGGCACTAAAGGGGTCGAGCTACCCTGACAGGAGACATCTCTTCTTCCCTTTGTCTCATCTCTGTCTGCTGCTTTAGCTTTCTTCAGGAGCAAATGCTGCAGCATTCCTTCTCTCCTGAAGAGGTGACTTTGTTACCTAATTCCTGATGGATTATATGGTAACTCTGAAGGTAGGCACCGCCTGAGATAAAGGGGCATTAATGGCAAGGAGTTAAGCATTTAAAGTGGGGGAATAGTGCTTGTACTGCTGCTTCCTCTCTCTCAAGTCTGAAGGTAATAAGGAAGCTTGGTGAAATTAAAAACAAATAGCAAATCCAGTTTTTCTGCACATATAACTGTGTCTAAAGATTTTACAACTAAGGAATCATTATCTCTTGTTTTTAGTTAATCATATGAGCAATGCAGTGCTTCTAAAAGACATATTGCCAACTAAATTTGTTCACATTTTTACAGCAGGAAGGCTCAAATCTGCATTAAAGTATTATTAGCAAGATTAAATATAAATTCATATGGATGTTCAGTACATATTTGGGAGGTTAATGCTTGTATTAACTATCCTAACTTTTAAAACTGAGTTATTGAATTTAAGATTTTAACCCCCGCTGGTAATGAAACACCTCATAGCCATTTGCCCACTCCACTTCAGTGGAATAGGGGAGAGAATCAGAAGAGTTAAAGTGGACAAACCTCCTGTGTTGAGAGAGAAGATAGTTTAACAGGTAAAACAAAAGCTGTGCTTGCAAGTAAAGCAAACCAAGGAATTCATTTACCACTCCCCATGGGCAGGCAGATGTTCAGCCATCTCCAGGAGAGCAGGGCTCCATAATGCATGCCAGTGACTTAGGAAGACAAATAACCATTGCTGTGAATGTTCCCTCTTCCTTCTTGGTCCCTCTGCTTTATATACTGAACATGATGCTGTCTGGTTTGGAATATGTCTTTGGTCACTTGGGGTCAGCTGTCCTGGCTGTTTCCCCTCCCAACTCCTTGTGCACTCGCAACCCACTCACTGGTGGAGTGGGGTGAGAGGCAGGAAAGGCCTTGACTCTCTGCAAACTGTGCTCAGCAGTAACTAAAACATCTCTGCGTTGCCAACACTGTTTCCAGTACAAATCCAAAAAATAACCCCATACTACCTACTGTGGAAAAAAAATAATTCTCCTCCAGTCAAAAGCAGCACACTAGGCTAAAAATGTTGCCACAAAATCAGTGAAATAGTGAGTATTTAATTTCTGAAAGCCACAACTACTAAATCTGTTTCAGGAGTGAACCCAAACCTCATATTCTTAATTCTCTTACCCTTTTCATCAATTCCCTTAGAATTCCATCCTCCTTGACATGTGGTGGGCAGGCATTTGTGATTCACACAAAAAGTGCCATATGTTGCTGAAAGCTGTATATACATTTGGAAAGAGGTGCGAAGCTCTCAGAGCTCAATACTGCCTTTATAGATGTCACTGGCCAGGATTTACCTTGAGAATGTTTAATGAGGTGGCTCAACATAACAACAAACCAGTTGTTAAGATAGGGGTGACTTGAAGTTTTTCACAAGTATAGCTCTGTGTTTGAGCATGATGATGTTAATGTATGGTGACTCAAGTTCTTCAGTCATGAGAGCTTATATAGTGGTAAAGGACATTTACGGTGATGGGAGAAACCAGGTTATTTCTAATTATAAAGCTGTAACTTGTTTGTTTACTCTGAGAAAATTCTATGAGCTTAATTTCTATGCTGTGCAAATTTTTTTTTTTGTTTACACGTAGGTTACTTAAAATTCATGGAGCAGTTCTGTGTACTTTAGTGTCTGGTATTTGTGAGCTGGGTCTTTGCATTTGCAAAGTGACAGAAAACTGTTGAAGGTGAAAGCTCAGGACTCATGGTAATCTATAATGTGAGTTTGAACAGTGCATTCAGGTTTTTTAAACTTACCTTTTTTATTTACTATTTTTTGAATATAAAAAGGAAAAGCTTTATGTTTTATCTTTGGAGTTCTCTGAAATCTTTTCTCTCTTGCCTAAATCAATGACTTATGCCTGAGATTCGCTGTCCTTGGACAAATTTCTGCTGTTCTCCTATGTTCAGACAGAGGCTGACAGACAGCCCTAAACTGCTCTTGTTGGTGGTTATAGAATAAACCTATTTTTGTACACGAGCTGTGCTTCACTTTGTGTTCCCTTCTCTCATACTGCCTTTATGTTGTTTTTGTTATTGCTGACTCTGTCACAAATGCAGGAATTAGCTGACATGGGAGACAGAATTTCTCACCAGTCAGTCTTCTTTGTGTAGAAAGATAAATCTGTGGATTTTGTCAGTCTTGTATTTGGTCTGAATGTTTGTTGTCAGCTTTTTAGAAAAGAGAGTGAGTTGATACCATATTGAGCTCATTTTTACACATAAGCAAGGCTGAATGCAAAGGTTTCCTATACATTCTGAACAGTGGTAGGAGCTCCTGAACCACTCTGCAGAAATTATTGTAACATAAGCAATCCACCTTACCTTCAGGTGTACATTGAGACATGGAGGATATGCCTATATGTAGTAGTGAGTAGCTAGACTGAAAGAACTCCAACTCATCCCTTTTGGGCCATTCAACCAACATGATTTCCTTCAGTGTGTGTGGTTATGGTTAGTAGCTGGAACTTCTGCAGATCCCCACTGTGTGCCAGGAGCAGCAGGAGTCACCTACCTGTTGCTAAGCATTAGCTGTAATTACTCACAGGGAGGGAAGGGATTTGAGTTTTTTGGTTTTGTTTTATTCAAGGCCAATTTCAGAGACGATATTGATAGCCAAAAGGCATATACAGAAAAAGTATGTAGAGATAATAGACTTGAAGAGAGAAGATAGAACCACACTGACACTCAAACAGAATGGGAGCTTACCAGTGGCAATTAGAATTCTTTAGTACTTTCGGGACATGAGCTAATTTAAAATGTGTGAATTGTTAATACTTCACCTTTTTACTGTATTCCTTACTTTGTGTCAGATATGCTAATGGCAGTTAAGGCAGTGAAAACCTACTTTCTGTTTTATCAGAAAGCTGCTGCAGTTGTTAGACATTACTTTATGAACATCTGTCACTTTTAATATTGCGTTGGCAACCCCCCAAATTGTTAATGAATATATGAATTCTAAGATCTGAATGGGTTGTGCTTGTATTGGAAAGTTTTGGTGGCTAGCTGCATACATAGCAGGCATCACTTCTAAATACTGGGTCTAGACTAATTAGGTTGTTCTAATAGATGGGTTGTTGATGAGAGCACTTAAAACTTTAGTTGAAAGAATCTTCAAACAAACAAACAACAACAACAACAAAACCCTATCAGAGAACTCCCTCTTGAGCTTCAAATCAAGAAGTGTTGCTAATCCCAGCTGTGTAGTCAGAGTAATGTGCCAGCTGTCCCAGACCTGCATTTGACAGCTGACTGCTGTAGGCAGAGTGACAAGTTGTAGACAGCTGTAGAGACAATTTTTGATAATGTCTGGGGTGGGGGGGAAAGTGCATAAAATATTTTTTTAATGGTTGTTCAGCGCAGAATGAAGAAACATTGAGACAACAGCAGCATCCCTTACTCTCCACACAGGTATTGGCAAACTGAGTGCATCCAGGTGCTGCATTGAATAAGTGTGTTTTTTTGGGAGATGAACTGTTCAGTTCTTGAAGCTACAAAAGGGGTTACTACTTTTTTTAAACATTTTTAAAGGCATTGTGGTACATGGGTTAAGGTGGATGAAATTTTTTGGGTAGACACAGAGGTGAAAAAAAATAACTGCTTGAGAAGGAGAGAAAATTTGCTTTAAGAAGTGCTGGAGGCCTTTCTGAATGGCCTAGAGCAGGTCAGCAAATCCTTCTTGCCCTTTTGCAAAGTATTTAATGTATGTGCTTATGCTTGGATGGTTATTTCTCTGAGTGCATTAACAGATGATTAGAGGGATGAAGCACCATTCCTGTGAGGAAAGGCTGAGAGAACTGGGTTTCCTCAGCTTGGAGAAGAGAAGGCATGGGGTGCCCTAACTGTGGCCTTCTAGTACCTGAAGGGGGCCTACAGGAAAGCTGGAGAGAGAGTATTTACAAGAGCATGTAGTGACAGGACAAGGGGGAATAGATTCAAACTGGAAAGAGGGTAGGTTTAGGTTAGATATTAGGAGAAAAAATCTTCACCATCAAAGTGGTGGGACAATGCAACAGGTTTTCCAAAGAAGTTGTGGCTGCCCGATCCCTGGATGTGTTCAAGGCTGTGCTGAGGGGGGCTCTGAGCAACGTGGTCTAGTGAAAGGTGTCCTGCCTGTGGACAAGAGGAAGTAGCCTCAAATTGCACCAGTGGAGGTTGAGTTTAGATATTCGGAAAAAATTCTTCCTGGAAAGGGTTGTTAAGCATTGGAATAGGCTGCTCAAGGGAATGGTGGAGTTGTCGTCCCTGGAGATATTTAGAAGGCGTCTTAATGTGGCACCTGGGGACATGGTTTAGTGGTGGAGCTGCCAGTACTGGGTTAATGGTTGTGCTCGATGTTCAAGGTCTTTTCCAACCTACATGATTCTGTGGTTCTATAAATCAGATTCATAAATCAGCTCTGTGACAAAGGCTGCAGTACGGCAACTTATATAGCAAATAATACCTTGGTCTTGGCAACTGGAATGCTCAGAAATTGGAAAACTAGTCTGATCTTACATGCTTAAATGGTGAGGCTGGCAGACTGCTGCATGTGCACTGACTTTTGCTAGAATGTTTAGCGCTCAAAGTATGCCCGTATATGAGTAGCTTGAAATTTGAAAACTCCTCCCTCTCTCTGAACAGTCTCAAGTGCCCAAAAAGGACTCAGGACTTTCTCAGGAGGTGTTTATTCTTGGTGCATGAACTTGCATTTTAGCCTTGTTCGGCTCATTTGACCTGTGTCCCATGATTTTGAAATAGAATTGGTACTTGCATCTGAAACTGGAAAGTTTAAAGGTGATATCTAAATACAGCAATACCAAAAGTGTGATTATTCTCACTTCAGAAGTGCTCCTCAATGGCTATGGTAGCAACCATCTTGAAGCAGCTATGGGTGCATTTCCTTGCATTCACTTGTATGTGGAGATGTACTTCAAATAACCCAAAAGTTTTAAAGCACTTTGCTTGTTCAGATTTTCAGGAAATAATGGAGTTTGTAATTTTGTAGTTTATGAAGACTCCATGAGTATACTTGTCTTGGCAATGTGTCCCAAGAGATCCTTTATTATTTCTTGAATGACAATCTAAGTGCAGCGCTCAGCCATCCCTGATGAGTGGGCTGAGCATGTGACTGGGGAACAAAGCTGCTTCTGACAACCTGTTCCCTTTAGGTTTGTCTAGGGCAGTAAATAAAAGTTACATAATTTGCATAAGCCTATTAAGTGGTATTCTCAAGGGGAATAACAATAATTTCTAATGCTGTTTTCAGTGCTGACAGTTGATCTATTTAAAAATTAGATACTAAGAAGGATTTCAGTAAAAGGAAAAGGTGGAATGGTTTGTGGCTGTGCCACAGCAGGGTCAGGAAGGTACAGAAAAATGTGAGTCCTTCTGTGAGCAGTGAGTGCCCAGTCTTACATGTTGTATGGAGTGAATGGAAAAATCAAGCTAGAACAGTACAATTGTAGGAAGAATAAGGTAATTTCAGAGATTTAAATGCAGGCAGAAAGAGATTTATGAGCACAGTATAAATTCCATGTGACTATCTGTTTTAAGCTAAAAGTATACAGATGCTTGTTTTTCTGCATGAAATGAGACAAAATGAATCACAATGAAATTGAACATATGTTATTTGCACTGGCTTGTTTAAATCTGTTTCACAACAAACATTTATTGGAGTCACTCAAATTTGTGAAGAGGAAAAAATGCTTTTGTGATCTGTGATGTTTCTTGAAGTGGCATAGTGAAAAAGTTCACTACATCATCCTTGTAAAACGGAAAGCTTTTGTATGCTGTCTGTTTCAAAAGAGACTTGTAGAGTAACTTGATTTGGTAAAAGTGTATGAAAAGATAAAAGTTAACTTTTCTTTAAATTTTTATAGCATTTAGGTTTTCTCTGTACAAGTCCTCACGTTGTGTTACCGTACCATTCAAGAGGGTGGCACTATGGTATTTGGCCAAAGTTTGTGTGATTCTGTCTCCCAGAAGTAAAAATTACTTGTTGATAACCACAGGTACGGAATAAGTATATCAAAATCCTCCCTCTTTGTTCTGAGATGTAAAATGAGTGTATCCCAGATAATGGTAATGCCAATATGTGGTCCAAATACAGCTTTAAGGTTGTCTAGGACATTTCAGGAACAAATGTTCAATTTTTGTTCTCTCTTTACACAAATATGTAAAAGCATTTTTGGTACAAGTAGTTTTTAAAAACGTTGACTGGTGCAGAAAAGTCAGGTCGAGAGAAGAAAGGAGAGAAGATTTGTGCTGTATTAAGCCTCTTCATTATTCTGAAAAAATATTTGTCATAGCTGAAAAAGCAGATTTTAATTTGCAGAATAGACAGTGTTATTCAAAGTCAACACTGGATTGTATTCCTAGGGTTTGAGACTATTATTTTATTAATGCAATGTAATTAAAATGGCAAATGGAAAATTAGAACTCGGCATTTGGTGGTAGTTTTATTGATGTATTCCATGATATATTTATGGGCTTATCCAGCCTGCAAATGTGTATAACTTCTTAGACTTTTGGCTACATCTTGAAACTTAAATTAGGGAAAGCTCTTTTGTATTATGGAACAGTAGTCGTAGGTATTGACTTTGTGATAATGGCTCAAACTACAATTCTCTTTGGTCTTTTCACGCGTTGTGAAATATTTGCATAAGGGTCACAGAAATCTTTAGCAAGTACAATGTATATTTGTTGAGTACTTTCTGGTTTAAAAATGTGGTGCTTTTATGCCTAGAATTAACAGATCAGGTTATTGTTGCAGCAAGTTTTCAGTTCCGTGCCAGTGAAACTGGCAGCTTTGATTAGATGTTGCAGTGCAGTCAATAGGATTGTAGTTTGTCATTTGAGACTGCTTTGATTTCAGCATGGAAATTCTTGCAGCAGGAGGAGCTCTTGACTCTGCCAGTGTGCCAGCCTAGCTAAGGTTTGCCTGCTGTCTTAAATGGAAGCATTGTTGGGACAAAGGCTGTCATTCTTTTAGGCATTTGCATGATCTCTGCTGGAGTTTTCAGGGCTGTACAGTATCAAGGTAAAATCTTTTTAAAAGTATTTTGAGAACAGTCAATTTGGTGGTCAAGCAATCCCTGGAACAATGTCCCCCACAGCTGGATATTTTCAAGAGATGTCTGAACAGTGTGCTAGATAATCTCATCTTGGCTTCTTTTCCCATGAGAAGAGGTTGGACCAGATCATCTTTTGCAGTCTTTCCTGACTCTTTTTTGATGAGGTTACTTGGCAGATTGGTAATACTCCTTATGAACAGGCAGGAGTTTTAGGAGTATCCAAAAATGCAGTGAGGGCCCCCAGGCATCTGCTGTTCAGTGGAATGACTTCAGGCTGCAGCACAGCCATCAGTGCTGGATGCCTCACATACTTGACAGTCAGCTTCTGATTTCTGGTCTGGCACTTCAGGATAAAGCAAGACACTTTGATAAGCCAAAAACCATGTGGGTACACTTGGCAAAAACTCTGGAGCTGCTGACTGAAGTGCTGTATACATAATTGTGGCATGAACATGGCAGGCAACACAGCCGACCTCAGACTGTCCTGAGCTGAGACTCCACTGTCCCCAGTCATTAGGGTCTGACAAGAAAAAGTGAGCAAGCCTGACACACAGGCGTGCTCTGGAGTTGTTTACTCCTTCATTTCCTCAATTGCAGGGATGCAGGCAAAAAGCAAATATTGCTGCTGTTTTCAAAAGGGTTCTGGGGTGCGTTTTAGGATTACACAGTTGCTCTTTTTTTCTTGACTTAATGTCCAGTTTCTAGTAGAAGTTCAAACTGGTGCAGACACTGTGCATACTGGTTTAGATGTAGGTGCAAATGCTGCAGTTGAGATTGTAGACTTAAAAGCTAGGAATCAGAGTTTTGATTATTTAGGTTGTCATTTCCCCACTGTGCTGTTTTCAGGACACTGGGGGGAAGTGGTGAGTATATTAAAAAAAAAAATCTCACTAAAGCCTTCAGAATTATTGGACTGCCCCTAAAATAGAGTAGAAAATGTTGTATTTTCAATGAAAACACCAAAAGAAATTACTTCTGTCCTTTCAAAGAGGTTCAGGAAGGATAGGAGTAGTAAATTTCAAAGTTGTTTTGAAGATGGTTAATTAAAAGGATCTGTAAGGTAAATGTTGACACTTTTAAAAAGAGTTTTCATACCTGTACATACTTTATTCTCTGTTAATACAGTGCTTTGAAATATTTTTGTGCAAATGAAGTTTTTTAAAAGAGGCGATTTTCTTAGGTTTCCCTGAGATTGCATGGATTTCAAGACCAAGCTGGAATTATTTGGTTATTCTATAAGGTGACACACATGACTGTAGAAGGGTGGTTGGAAAAACCTGAAGTACTGATGATAAATCTGTGAGGTTAATTTTGCCTACTGATTTACTTGAAGGAATGGTATACCATTAAAACATGGGGCTGAAGACATTTTTCATTGTGCTTATGATGAGTCTTCCCTTTGTTGATGTTAAACAGTGTAACTTTAACTTAGTCTGCTGCGATTTCCTTTACTCCACAGAACAATTAGAACAAAGCGTTTCGCTGGGTCAGTGCTGTGTTGATTCTGTAGAACACTTACCTGTCTCTGCGTTGAGTCAACAAACCAAATCAAGAGCCTTGTGCTGTACTTAACTTTGAAGGCAAATTGTGCTTTTTAAGTGCTGCTGTGTTTGTTCTGAGGAGTTTTTCAAGTGGTACTTCAGTGTTACAGAGAGATACTTAGAGCTACTGTAGAATCACACAGGTTTGATTGTATTTTCAGAGCACCTAGTGAAATTTCTGTTCCTGTAAATGGTGCCTTTATTTTAATAGAATTTAAATGATAGAGCCAGGGTGGGTCCTTGGAGAAATTCACAGACCCTTAAGTTAATTGCAGCCCAAGAACAACTGTCTTAAAATGCCATTCTCATTTTTAAACTTTCTCCTCTCCCCAGTAATGAACCTAGGGACATGAATGGGACAGTTTATTTAAATTGCCTTTAGCTGTATCTATTTAAGAAGTAGCAGAAAAATCTTTTGCATAAATGAAAACAAATACTAGCTTGCATCCCCTGAACCTGTGTCACTGTAAGCAAGTTGCTCTCAGAGCAGTATAATATGTGTTTAATTTGGGACCTTTTCCACTCATAAATATTGAAAACCTAGCTGAAATTAAATTAAATGTTTGGAAGTTTAACTGTACAAAGTGAGACTTAAAGCTAGTTATGTTTTCTTCATGAGATGAAAATGTGCTTTCTTTACAAGGAAATTGTTTTGAATAGAAATTGTTGATATTTAAAAAGACTATAAGCTGAAGGAAAAACTGTGGGCCTTCTGATATACATTCTTTGTTTTCCCTGTTCAGTCTGGAGCTTTTAATGAATTTAAAAGCAAAATGGGTTCTTTATCTTCTTCTTCTTCTTTTTGCTGTTTGTCAAGATGAGATGATTAGTATTGAAATCCATACATGTATGTGTGCATTGTGTATATATATCTGTATGAAAGCTGAGGGATCTTTCTCATATATTGATTGTACAAACAGATTCTGGAGGCCAGTGCTTCCCTGGCTGTTCTCCATTACAGGATGCTCATGTGTAATCCTATTAAGCTTCAAAATATTTAATTTGAATTATTTTTTCTGACTATGTGACATGTTTTATATAGGCAAAGTATAAATGGAAGAGTAGGAGTCTGACAAAGCACACTGTGCCTATAAAAAACACACCAGGAATTTTAATAATCTGAAGTGCTCTTTTCACTTTGAATTAGGAAAAATGTCATCTTTAAACATCCAGTCCTTAAGACCATTTTGGAGCATTCATGCTTGCTCTCCACCTATTCCAGGATTGCTTTGTTTTCTTGGGAATTATCTACTGTGTCAGGAACCTGCTTAATTGAGATCTAACAAGGTCATGTCTTAACATAGTTTGGTTAATTCTAGATATATCACTATAAACCTTTCTGGCAGGGCACCCCAGTAAGACCCATGTGTTTCATCACAGAATTGTTAGGGTTGGAAGAGACCTCTTGAGATCACCTAGTTCAATCCCTCTGGCAAGCCAGGGTCATCTAGAGCGGGTTACACAGGAACACATCCAGGTGGGTTTGGAATGTCTCATGTCTCCAGAAAGGGACACTGCATGACCTCCCTGGGCAGCCTATTGATGTATGAATAAATTCCATCTCTAGTATATTGTCTATGTTGTCTTTGGTTCTCCAAAATCCTCTGATCCTATTTTATTTGGTATCCAATATCAGATACTTCAGGAGTACTAATTCATGTGCATGGGATGGATTTTGTGATGAGCTAAGTTATTATGGATTAGTTTCGTGGGAACTAGTGTTGCAGTTGGAAGAATAAACTTTGTCAGCAGGTTGCAAGGCTTTTTTTGGTGTGTGCATGAATTTGGCTAGCAAATACTGTGTGATGCTTTCAGTGGTCTCCAGCCCTTAAATGATTGTTTCCACTAAAATATAGATCACTATGTTAACACTTTCTCCCGTATGTGACAGCACGTAGGCGGGCTGTGTTCTGCTGAAGACTGTATACCAAGCTGGCGCTGTGAGGGGACAAGTGGGGACATATGAACTGGCAAGACGTTAAAAATCTGTGAAATCTGTTATCTTATATCTTGCTGGTAGAGTGGAAGAACAGAATAATCTGTGGTTCTGGCTGCAGAGGAAGCAGTGTAATGCAGCAAGGGTGGATCTGCAGAGTGAACCCCATGTTTACAGCACACTTGTGTGGGGTTTGACCCTGGGGCTGATTCAGTCTATTCCTGCCCATAGGCAGTCAGAGCATGTAAGGTGCACTCCTAAGGGCATCTGAAAGTCTTGTTTCATCCAAACTGAACCCATTTTGTGTGCTCCAAGACTGCTGTAGTATGCCCACCAAAACATAATAGATAGGAATGATCAGACACACTCTGTAATGCTGATGGTCTATTTTTTGATTTACTTTAGGTCTTACTTTTTTAGTACATATTTTTATTATCACTGATGTTTATTCAGTGCAAAATACCATGATGCACCATATAAATTTCCTTCATTCTTAGCAGAGTATCAGTTAGAGGAGTATGTGTATATGGATGCCCACAAAAATGCATGCACATACTTAGAGTGAGCAGCTTGTATGTCAGTAGTATGATACACTTACAGTCTGTAACCAGTAGAGTACTGGCAGTGATTACAGAAGGCATTCAGGATGGAGGGATGTCCCAGTATCACTGATGGGCAGTGTAGGCTTGAAAATGTCTTTCTTGCACTGAAGCCAACTCTGAATGTTGTCTTCTTCAGCTCTGTGTTGTAACTGTGTTCCCTGGGACCAGGTTGTCTCCCTTTCTCTGCAAACAAAGGAGTGCACTGTGCTTAGAGAGGTTTTGGGAGAATTTCTTCATTAGTCCTTGCCTTATGAGATTACTTCAGGCCGTGTCTTCTAAGCATACTGTTCTCTCTTACAAGGTCAGTGTCTTTTCACTGCATGTTTTTGCAGTTAGTAATACAGTTCTCATTTTTGATCTTGGGATGCTACTGAAATGTGACTTCTACTTTAAAGAAGACAAGGATTTATAATTGTTTGCTCTAATTTGCTTATGAGTCTTCAAATGTATAATTTGAATACCCAATGCTCCTATTAGATATTCAGATGAGATTCTGTTCTTCAAGGCTCTTAAAACAAAAGACTGGGATCAGTAATGAAAAATTATTTCACAGCATGCCCAGCAGCAATCAGTGCATCAAGAAGTGGGGCTTACAATATACAGTTAACTTTGAACAATCCACACCAGTGTATTTCATGGAATTTAAGCATCCACAGCAATATGAAATTATTATACTTCTCCAGCTGTGCGTTTGACTTTGCAAGAGTGTAGCTGACACTGGTGGTATCAGCCAAATGGCAGTCATCTGCAAGCTTGGCCCGTAATGGGATTCTGAGAGCTAAGCAGTTGGTTTTCAGTATCTTACTTGAGGATTTGTTAGGCTCAAATAAAACTATCCAGTTGGGTCAGGCATTTAATCTTTTATGCAGGACTATTTGTCATTGCTGGTGGTTGGGAAAAAAGCAGGAAGAGTTTCTGCAGCCAGTAGTTTCAGACAATACAACAATTGCAATAATAAGAATCTGGAGAGCTCTTTGAGGTCTTCTTTAGCACTAAATTCTGTCACAGTTTTTCCAGGATGTTACTTCTCTCTTTCTTGAAATACAGGTACATCACCGAAGGGAAGGAAGAAATAAAATCTCTGGGTCTGGACAGCAACACAACATTCCAAATATTACCTAGCTATCTGATGCAGTTTTGAAAATAGCATAGTTTGAATTTAATCATTCTACAAATTAAATTTACTGTACAAAAAGGGTTTATTTCTAGAATTCTGCTAGGAGGCAAGAAGATTCTAGTATCAGATCTGTGTTGAAACAATACTGGGTCTGTCAAGTCTTCACATCCTTATCTCTCTTCCTGAATATAACTGTTATTTCTACTCTGGAAGGTCACACCGAATTCTCTGTCACCTTATCACTAAACACTTCGAAGTTTTTTCCTTCATGTCACTTCTTTTAACTTCTTCCTGTGTTTTGGTTGAAGTTCATGGATTTGCAGCATATTTCTTATGGACTGTTGCAATTTAAAATCGTTTTATCATCTTAGAAATTTTTAGGAATACAATCTGGGAATGAACTCAGCTTTCAGGATTCAGGTTTCTATGTTTCCATATAGAATCAACATAATCTCTTTTTTTTCTGCTTTGCAGCATAATTGTTTTTTATTTTATGTGTAAATTATATTTACCTGTTCCTGTGCAGGCTTTATTTTTAAATCTAAATGACAGAAATTTCTTATTTACTTTTTAAATTTTTGGGGCATATTGTTTGATTCTAAATTGTGTGAGTGAGAGTTTTTAGAGATTTATAATCTTACCCTGATCCCTGTGGTCTGTTTAATATACAGGATTTGTTTATGGTTGCTCTGTACTTAAGTTGCTCCATACTTCTGATTATCTGTGTTGCTTTATTCTGCATCTCTTGCAAAGTGTCCATGTCTCTTAGGCAAGATGATTGGAGCAGATGTAGCTATCAGAATGCAGTGTATCATGAATAAAAATATTGGTTAGTTTTCAGTTTTGTTCTTTATTTATTTTCCTTTTTGATTGCATGTAAGTGGTTAGCTCATGTTTGAAAATTTATGCACAGTAATTTGAGATCTTTAAGGAGTGATGTAGATAAAGATCATTAGCGTGTGAATGGTGCTACATAGCCATTTTTTCTGCATTAATTTGTGCTTTCTGTTATTCAGTACATCATTCTGTTTTCAAGTTCAGTATCACTGTGATTCTTCTCAGGAAGTTTGTTGTTGACAGATTTTTCTAACCCAGTTATTCACCCCTGCTTCAAAATTTCTTGGGAATGTGTGGAGCATTTTAAGTCTTAACTGAAATTTTTGGCAGTTCCTGTTAGCAGCCCACTTTGTGAAAAGTGTCTTTCACTCTTATATAAATTAATGCTTTATCAGTGTATGAGGGGGTCTGCCCTCTTATACTGCAGTTTTTCATGCTATAATGGTTTTTCCTGGTCTTTCCAGCTGCTGCTGCCTCTCTGATCTTGTTCCTCATCAAATAGAGTTATAACACAGTCTTTGTGCAAAAGCAAGTAATTTGAATTTTGAAGAGCAGTGCCACGACTAATATTTCAGTTGCCGAAGTGATGGATGTGTGTGGTGGGCAATGGGATGTAAGTGCTGACTTCTCTTAAAGAAGCAGCTGCAAGAGGGTGCTGGGCTGTGCCAGGAAAGTCAGGCTGGGGGGAGCCTCTTGGCAGGAATTCACTGAGCAAGACTGGAGGCAAATAATCCTGCCTGGAGGGAGATAATCCCCAGGTGAAAGGCTGAAGATGGGCATCAATCTGCCGGACAGGTTCAGCTCCTCACTTTGTACTCTTTCCCACTTTTTTCTGCTTTTCTACTACAAACAAGCTGGTAGGACTTCATTTTGTCAGCAGTTCATTTGTTCAGGTTTCCATACCTTTCCACAGATGAATTTTGGCTTTTTCTTTTTTCTCTTGCATTATGTTTAGGGAGTCTCAAATCATACAGTGGCAACTGCTGGTGTTGTTTCAGGAGGTTCAACCATAGGCTGCTTATGCTGTCATTTACTTGTGCTGCCTGCAAGCCTTTTTTAGGCTTAAGGGTTGTGTAACCTCCTCTACAGTCCTGCTCTTAAGCTTGCAGTAACACCTCTGTGCTATCTTCAGTACAGCTAGAGGACTCGTGGCTAAATTACACCACTGTCTCTTCAGTTTAAGTAGGGATTTTCCACGTGGTGTTGTATCAAAAGCTTTATTGAACAAAAGTATTTTACACATTTCTGTTCTTAAAATAAATTTCTTTGATAGCTAAAGAGTATGGGTTTGGCCTGGTGTCTTTGGTCAACCCATGCTGAATCTTGCCCTGTTTTGTATTTTTATGTCTTTTGTTTCTGTTTCCACCAAATGTTGTTTCAGATCCTTTCATCCCACTGAGTCAGCTGGTGGTGGTTGCTCTTATTTTTCCTGGCTCTGTATGTGACTATGCTGTATTGTTTTGAAAGCACATTTTGATATTCTGTAATCCTATATTCTACTTGCATAACAACTCCACTATTATTGTTTTTACTCTATGTGCAGTCATAGGAATCAGTGTGATTTCAGTCCTATTAGCTGACTTACAGAAATCAGTGTGATTTCAGTCCTATTAGCTGACTTGTATGATGTTATTTTCTCACTTGGATGCCTGTTTAAGCTACTTGCAGGGTTCCTGGTAAGTTGTCTTGTAATAGTTTTTTATTCAGGAATCTCTCTAGTCCTATAGGCTTGGTTATGCTTAGATTTATATTTTTAAGAATTTCACACTTGCTGTTAAACCATCTTCTCTAATGAAGCTGACTTATCCTCCAGCTGCTCTCCACTTGCTTAATTTCTTAGTCAGCCTTTTTGGGGCTTGAATTTTTCATGCTCAGAGTATCCCAGGCAGTAGGTGCTGGAGTTTGTGACACTAATAGTCCATATCTGGGAAGTGTACATAGGTCCAGAGAGAATGGAGAGGATGAAATGCCATCTCCAGGGACTTCAGGCCATATTTAACTCTGTGGCTAGTGTTTGCAATTCCCAAAAAACTGCTTTCCTAAAGTGCAGACTTACAGATTTTGATTCCGTTTTTATTTGGGTCTTATTTTTTTAGCATATTTCAACAGCTTTTCCTTTGAGCTTTCTGTACCACCTGGGGAGCAGAAAATGAGATTCTTTCAGGTGTGTGTAATATCAGGCATTATTGATCATTGGTGGCCAAGGATAGCAAAAACCCCCCAAGTAACGAGAAAAGAACATTCAGTAAGAAAATGATAATATCTTAGTTCTTGTGATAAATCAATCAATCAATCAATCTTTATTTTGCATGGTCATGAAATAGCATAATATACTTAATCCCAAATTCTGTAGGAATTTTGGGCTGGTTTTGTTTATTATTTACTCACGAAAAAGTTTATTTGATCTCATAGACCTATTTTCTCTTTTGTCAGACTATGCAAATAAAACCATGAGAAACAACCATTGTTGTTGCTATAAACAAGCAAGCAATCTTCATCATTGGTGGTACCCACATTAAAATCAGCTTTTAACAGATCATGAATCTCTGTGTTGGAAATGAATGAAGAAATATTTAATTTTCTGTCGATCTCCTCTGGTGTGTCTCCTTATACTCGGTATTTCTGTCTTGATTGATGTGCCTTTAACCTTCTGCGTGCCTCTCATGTTTGTTTGCCCATTTGTTTACCTCCATTCTAGCTTTTTTAAAAATAACCTTCCTGTATATAAAACTGGAAAGTCTTTCAGTAAAGATTGTGTTAGAGTTTAGCTCTGTACTGCTGTGTGGCTTTTGAAAAAAGAGGATTTTTTTTCCCTGTTCTTTTTTCTCTTCTTGCCACATTTCCTGTCTGTGGGAGTTGGTTTGGTATCTTCTGAGCTGCTGTACTGCACTGTGGTGCTACATCTTGATTTTGTTCCCTTTCTGATTGGACTCTATTAAATTGATTTTATTTTCTTTTTATTTTTCATCTCTCCTATCACTTTGTATCTTTTTCCTGTTTCAGTGGGGTAAACTCCTGCTTAAAAGAAATTAAAAAGTCATGAGTCTGAGAAATAATAACACTACAAATAGTATATATAGAAGTAGCAAACAAGCAAATGAATGTTTTGGGGTAAATTGATTTTTAGAGAATGAAAAGAAATTTGAGAATATGTTTGTTTAGATTAATGCCTTTTAGTTGTTTTTTTTTTTTTTTCAGATGGCTTTTACTCTCAGAGTTGCTATTTGTCTGCTGTGGTTTTTATTTACTGTGTTATGTAACCTCCATTTGCTGAAATTTGCATTTCTGCCTTCATGAATATATTATTTTTCAGAAACATTTTGGGTCAATGAAAAACTTTATTAAAATATCTATTTATTTAGGAAATACATCGCTGGAGGCTCCAGAAGAAACAATACCCTAGAATTTTTAAGCTTTGGATTTCTAAAGTATTTATTGCTCTAACAGAAATTTACAGAGAAGGGAAATAATAGGATATTAAATTTGCAGTGGGAATAAAAATAGCTTTGCAGATATAATTTGAAAGAAATCTAAGGTATTAGAGTAAATAGTCCCACTATCTCAACTTTCATTAAATAATGTACAGGCAAAGACAGTGATGGATTTTTCAGCATTGACTCTGCCTCAGTCACAGGTGAGCAGTTTGCATTTGAAAAAAAGACTGATATAAAGGCTTAACACTTGCAGTTTCCTTTTTAGCTGCTTATTAAAACAACTGATCAAATGCTTTCTATGAGATTTATTGCTTGCTTTCATCTGTCTTAGCCGTGTATTTCACTAATTTAGAGTGATACTTTAGCAGACTGATTTGGTAATGGCTCAGCAATAAGGCAGTGTCTGATCTGGGTGTAAAGGTTCAGTATTTGATGTTGTGTTTTCTCATATAGCACAGCATCCAGGACACAACTTATGAAGGCTTGTAAACAGTAAAGGAGGTTGGGACACGAAGGAGATGTGCTGCTTTACAGAGGTGCTCACCCAGTGGCACAGTAAATGAGAATTTTCTCTGCAGACTGCAGCTACTGCCAAATAATGGTGGAGAATCTGTGGGCGATGAGTACTTACTCTAATTGCAACACTGACAAGGAGGAAGCAACAGGATAAAAATAAACCCCTCGTACTTCACTGGGCCTTCCATTTCCGTAGCATTGGAGGTTTTTGTATCTTAGGAGTTAAAGGAATCTTCTGTCCATACGTACTTTGGGCTGAGTCCTGTAGAATGTAGTGAAACATTTCAGCCCCAAAATACATCCAAGTTACAGGTTCCTGAGTTCTGTGAACCAACACTAATCCCTGATGTTTATGGAATGAAGCAAACTGAACACTAAGTGGTATTGAAGAAAAGTGAAAAGGCAAAATAATGAAAGCAATAGTCTGTCTTGTAGTTCCTCTTCTACTATGGAATGTAAAAGACTTGCATTTGCAGGCAAGGGAGCACTAAATACCTATTTCTGTTACTAACTAAATTTAAGAAAAAACAACCACATGATTTGTGTATGTTAATAATGTACATTATAAATGCTCTATGCACAGTCCTGATTAAATGTGATCTATATTTTGTTTAGCATAGATTATAAAATCTCTAATTAAAGGCTGGGACTTTGTTGCACTAGGCATTTAACTTACTACATATATATTGTAGCAGAGCTACTGGTTTAAGATGAGAAATCAGGTGGGCACAAAAGACAGATGGGGAAACACAAGGTGATGAAGACAGTTATGGGGGTTATAATAAGCTGCAGTTGCCATTTACCATCTGCCCAGCTACAGAGAGAAATTTTGTAATACCTTTTTTTTGTTATAGTGCACTATTTTTTCATTTTGCCTTAAGGATGTAGCAATGCATATCCATATATAGTTATATGGACTGTGTTATATGGAGCAGTGTTGGTTGGTAAACATTATTATTATTATAGTGACAGAGAGTTGTTCCTCAGCTTTCATGTGCGTTTGATTTGTGGTTGCTTGGGATCTTGCTGGAATTACAGCTGATAAGGGGGTATCAGTGAAGGTTGATCTCTAGTAATAATCAAGTAATATTTTTTCCAATCTTGCAATGGAGTATTAGGGACATAAACAAGAGCACTTTTCTCTTACGTGTGGTGTTCCCAAGTTTTGCCCAAATTGCAGTGTTCATGTGAATTTGTTTTAAATCTATCCAGTGTTTGGTTTTTCTTGCCTAAATCATCCTTTAAGCCCTGGTGGGCTAACTTGACTCAATTCACCAAAGGAATGCTTGATTTTGAATCTGAAAACTACAAAAATAGTAAGGAATCAAGGTAGTTGTGTGGAAAGACTGATGCTGGTAAATTCTGCTGTATGAAATAGAACTGGTATTGTAGTCTAGCATCACACCACCTTTTTGTGGTGAAGATAAACTAGGAGAGGGCATGAAAAGAGTATGAAGGTTTCTAGAGAAGAAAGTGTTTAACAAGGAGCTGGTGCATTTTGAGGAAGTCCAGGGTGAAAACTGATAGAGCACATCTTGAAGGGTGGGTAAGACTGACCATAAGGATAATTACAATTTTTGCTTGTGTCATCCAGTCATCCAAAGTTACTCCTGTAGTGGAGAAGGAAGATAATGCTTTAGATTAAATACAAAGAAGAACATTTTTACAATGAATGTGGTAAAACACTCAAATAGGTTGCCTGGAGACTTGATAGATGCCTCATTCCTGTAAGCTTTGAAGGTCAGGCTTGGATGGGGCTCTGAGCAACCTGATGAAGTGGAAGGATCCTGCTTATTTCAGGCAGATTGGACTAGATGACCTTTAAGGTCCTTCCAACTCAAACTATTTTGTGATTCTAGGATTCAGTGATTTCAGGAGTTGATTCAAAGTCCCTGATGTTTTTTACCTCCTGCTTAAAATCACCCCCTTGGTTTGCAGAGGTAGTAAGGAGAAAATAGTTTTCCTTTGTTTCTGTGCATGCTTCTCTGCTCTTCCTGTTTACTTTGTTTGAGAGTCTCTCGTATTCTGCACTTAGTTAAGAAAAGCACTCAAGTCTGTAAAGTAGAGCTCTGCTCTCTGCAGAATTCCTGCTCCTTGCTCCATAGACTGTTTGGAGGAAGAAGGAGATCTTTGTAATATGTTGGCCCTGTTGATATTTGTACTGCATTGTAGCAGTATCTTCAGAGTGAAAACAGCTCCTTTGCAGCTGAAAACTAACATGGAACAGTGACTACTGGATTATGTGGAGTGAATGGGCCAACCCACTAATGAAGCAGTTTGCTGTGTAGCTGTTAAACTTCTGCTACGTTTAGCCAAAAGGATTGGTGAATCAGTGTCCCCTTAGATGTGGAAGGGACATGATTGCAGGTTTTTACAGGATGTAACCTGAAATGTCCTGGCAATGTCTTGGACTAAACTAATCTCATAATAAATAATCCAGATGGCAGAATTTATAACTATCATGTAGGGACCTGCTGGTCAGTCCACTGCTCACCCCTGTGGTTTTGTCTTGGCTTACGTCAGTAAGAGTTGCTTATAGCTGGAGGAGCAGTGGGACCTGAAGCTGGAACATTGTTATGATGAAAATAGTTTTGTATTGCAGATCTTAAAATTCTAAGTAGGATTTCTTTTTTTTTTGGAAGAAAAATAATAATAATTTTATTTCTTTTTATTTCTTATCTTTTTAGAAATGTAGTTGTTTTCCAGATAAGATTTTCAAAAGGTTTGAAAGTCTTGTGTCTGATTCCCATTAAAATTGAGTTTCTTTCTCAAACCACCCAAACACCCGTTGAAAATCCTACTATCCTTACAGAATTTTAACAGATTTTTGTAAATTGCATACCAGAAAACAAACTCATGGTGGCTCCTTTGAAAAACTGAGTGCTACAATTTTGCAAGTGAAGGACTTACAGCCCCAAATTTCAAAAAGATAAAAAAATATGGGATCTGTCTGGACCACAGTCCTTGAAAGTGAGCAGTCCATGAAAATATGAAGTAAAGCTTGGCTAAGCAAATGTTCATTGAAAAGGAGTTTATTTGTGCTCCGGAAAGTGTGCTCACATTTTCAATTGGAATATTCAAAGTCAGGATGTTTTTAATGGGAAATATCTCCCGCCATTTTCATTATTGTTTTTTTTTCCAGAAGGATAAGCAATATTTCCTTGTTTTTTTAAAAAGCAGCCTTCTGGGTGATTTAAAAAAAAGAAAAAAGTATTACTTTTTGTTGCATATATTCTATTTTAAGCAGTGAGAGTGGATTTTATTAGAGCAGTGTAAATAAATAAGCAGATGGCTTTGAATATTAATAATTTGCTTTGCATGTATTAAATGTCGGTATAAAATTTATTGAGAAAAAATATTTGCTGCTGGACTGTCTCTGTGAGTAGGTAGCTTTGATTACTAAACATTCCAGTTTTATCCTAGCTAAGATAATTGATCTCTTTGCACTGATGGCCCATAGCTGACTCATTATTTTTCCCTTAACTCTACTGAATACTGAAACCTACTGATGTTCTAAACAGCAAAGTAGATAAATAAGATAATAAATTATGGCAGTTCTCTTCTGTAAGCTGCTAAATTGATAGAAAATGTATTATGGTTATGTCCTTGGAAGAAACTGGCTGTTTCAGTGTAGTGTGAACTTCTTATCAGGCTTCTTGTCTTCTGGTTATTGACCACTAAATACACTCAGCAGCTTTTTTTCACTTTTAAGTATATCAGTCAAATAACCCATACTGTAAAAAAAGCTCCATGTTAGACAAAGCATAAGAGAGTTCCACACTAGACTGAAACAGAAAACATTTTATCCATATGGTCTCTCATATTCTGCCTGTCTGTGTTAGCCTAAACTTGGATATGCTTTTTTGTGTTTTTTCCTCAGAGCAGTTGAAAATGGTAGATAAAAAGAATCTTACCCACATTTTTGTAAATGGCTACAGGAATAAAATCTATTGAATGCATGATAAAAAGTTACTGCAGCATAAAAAAGCTGTATTGTTCAAGCATGGAAGCACTGTAAAAAGTGCTTGTAAAAGCATTTCAGAAGTTTTTCCCCTACTAGAGTTATGAGTAAGTCATCTCTTCTCAGTATCTTCTCTCTTTTGAGAAAAATCAAAGCAATCAAATGCAGCAATACAAAGGGATAGCATCTGTTTCTGCATATTTTGTAGGAAAAATTACTTACATATATATCTATATCTATATATGAACTTTCATCATCTTGGAAATCAATCTATGCAAGAAATACATAGGAAAAAAAGCATAATCTCAAAGTAATAGACCTTGTAATTTTAAATTGAGTGGTTTGTGCAGAGGGTAAATTTGTGTGTTCTTACAAACTGGTCTGTCTGCAACAACCATATTCTATTACATTATCACTGTTACAGAGTTTGAGAAAATACTTACTCTGGAGAAAAGGGATTGAAATTGCTCTGTCATTTGGTTCCATATTGGATTACTGTTTTGGATAGAAAAAGATCACTAGCAATGTGAAGTACATGGTTATCTTCCCACTCAGTAGTGTTTCTCATGTAGAATCTTTTTTCTGCTGAAAGGTTTTAAGAGGATGTTTTTGTTTAATTTAGAATAAGATGTGTCCGTGTGAATGCACACGTTTGAAATCCAGTTTCCACATTGGCAGTCAATCTACTATTCTTGGTTTTCTTGCTCTTCCTAACTTTTGCTGTTAAAACTGTCTCCAGCTGCCTTGACATTCTGGGTAAGTGAAGCAACATTTGGGTTTCTTCCAGCTGTGGTCACTGGGTGGCTCTTGGCACAAAGTGAAAACACTTGCAGTTAAAATGGGAAATATTTCTCACCATCCTAGAAATGTCGACTTTCAGGCAGATTATTCTTAACTGAACAAATGTCATCTGCCACACACGACCCATGCATTCTCTGAAACTGCTTCAGAAACAGTTTTTTGAAAGAGATGAATGTTTCCCTTATTTCTTAAGCTAGCTATCTAAATTTATTTCTAATGGAGACCTGTCAGCAGCTACTCCGTGTTTTTTTTTAAGTAGTGATGACAGATTCATAGTCCTAAACACATTTTTTTCTTCCTTTTCTTTCATCCATTTCAATTTACTTTCTCAAACTCGTGGTTTTTCACTACACCAGTTTGCTTGAAGTAGTGTGTGTGAAGTTGTTCCAGGTGAGCAAGGTGATCTTTTCCACCTTGCTGGAGTGAGAATGAGCATAGGGCAGACTGCGGTGGGGTTTATGACTTCACTGCAGTGGCCCAGTAATGCTAACATAGGCTGCTGTATCCTCACTGTATTGCTGGCTTCAGGCTGTTTTCTTTCTTGTGCCTGGTGGCTCCAGCTTACTTCTTCACTTCAGGCAATGTAGCAATTTGTGTGTGTGCCCAGGAGTTTAGCTAATGCTCAAATGGGATAAGTCTTTGGTGGTACAAAAGTGAAGTCCAGCCAAGAGATAATCTTTCAACAGAGAATTCTTAATTAAGAGAAATTTCTCAAGAGACCATGTTGTGTGAATTGCAAGGATGAGAATTAAGCCTGAAAATGAACAAATTGCAGTTTATTTGTCAGCGCTCATGAAAACGCTTCAGGAATGGGAATGTTTAGTTTGTATTACTGTATACTGTATTATGTTGTTTAGTTTGTATTACTTAAATTGGATTGGTCCAGCTCTTGACCTTGGAACACAGTGTGTCTTGCAACAGACTTCACAACAATTTGCTGTGCTCTCAGTGGGAAGAATCAAGACATCTCTTTGGATGGCAGAAATATCTTCCATCTCCAGCTGTTGCACCTTTTCTTGTGAATGTTCTGGTGCTTGGAGCTCCAGTCAAAATGCCATTCCTATTCTCTTTGCTTGTGCTTTAATGCAGCTTTCCTGCAGTGCTGGCCTTGGTGTAAAACGAAGAAAAGGCAGGGATGACTGATCACTGCCACATGGCTTCCCTTTGGTGGGTTCAGAGCATTTTTTTGCTAAAATCAGTGATGCATTTCCATTGACTTTGGTTTGTGAAACTTCATTGTAAAATTTTTATGGATTTCCAGTAAGCACGAAAAATGTCTAGGTCTAAGCTATATGTTCTGGTGAATAGCTAACAAGGCATTTTTTCATGTGTTATCCCTGCAGACTTATTTTTCTGTCTATGCAGAATATAAAATCCACATTTATTTAAAACTAGTGCAGTTAAATTTAAGGGAGAAGAAGAGTATGTAATGTCATACAAAGTTAATTTATGATGATGAAATAATTATAACAAGTAGATTATGTTAATTTCTGAACATCTCTAAAGCCCTGTGTGTTTCTCTAGAAATAGTTACTAATTTGATTTCAGCTTGACTTTCTTCCAAGGATGTTTAAAATATGAGTATTATGGCTCAGATAAGATAACCAGAACATAAGCTTTCCTAAAAGCTTGTAGCAAAGTTGTACATGCAGCTCAGGAGGAAAGATTCAGTGTTAGAGTGCAATTAATCGACTGCCATAAGCTTTAAGACATTGTGTATTATTAATGACAGATGTTTGTTCCACTTTCAGAACAGCTGTCATAAACTAATTGATCTTGACTTGGCCTGAGAAACTAAGGGTGCACACAGAGCAGGAACCATGGGCCTGACTGAAGAGAATCAGTAGCACCCTGATAATTTGTCTTTCAACACAGATCATTGTAGTCACTGTAGCAGTTCTAATCCTTGACCTCTCTTAACTCTCTTTGACCATTTTTTAAACTTTAGTTACTACTTTTTAGCATGAATTCTTTTAAATGTTCCACAGAAAGTTAAATTGGTTACTCTTGTTTTATGCCTTTGTCTAGAGTCAAGAAACATTATTTTTGCAAATGTGCCTTTGGCATTCTTGTGCTGTAAGGTATTTCTTATTCCAATTTCCATTTCATTTTTGTAATCTATCATTCCTCTAAAAATTGCTTTTCTGCTTTGCATCCTTTTGAGTTCAGTCTGAGGGCCTGTCACGGGCTGGAGTAGCTCGATTTCCTTGCCCTTCACTGTTTCTTCTAAGTGTTGCTATTTCCACTTCTAAATCAACTGTTACATCCAGTAAGAAAGATTCATTAAAAAAAAAAAAAAACCACAACTGCTAGAAGAGTCTCTGCTAATGGGGATTACCTGATCATTTAATGCCTGAATTGGGGGGAAAATTACTTTTTTTTTTCCTTCCAAATGAGTGGGCAGTTTTCATATTGTCTTTTCTGGAAGCTCAGTTGCCTTTGGCCTTCTAGTCTTAGTGCCAGCTTTCTACCATTTCTACATCCTTGGAGCAGCAGCTTTTCTCTTTGGGAAGGATCAGTGCTAGCAAAAGGCAGCTGTGGAGTTGTGTAAAAGAACTGCAGGACCACTTGTGGCAGCATTTTAAGTCTCTATTGAATACATGGAAAAAGAAGTCAAAATACTCAACCTTTTTTAAAGAAGAGAAATAATAGATGTGAAATATCTTTCCTGGTTATTATTGTGGTATCTGCATCTGCCTGTAGTTATGAAGAGCTTCTGTCTGTTCAGATTATTCTTGATTGACATTTGGTTGAGAGAAACCAACTCTGTTCTTCTTTGGTCTCTTGGCAGCAGTGAGCAGCTCCCTCAGCTGATCTTCTTTTCTTTCCTCCAGTTCTCTGGTATTTTTCATGGGGTTACTGAGGAGGCCCTGATGCGCTTGGGCTCTGCTCTCCTTGTTTGGGAGCAAAATTCGACCAAGCCTTGTGTCAAAGATAAACCCTCTCAGACCACCAAGCAGTCAGTGTTGGCTCTTCTTGCTCTCTGTAGAAGTGCTGTGTCTGGGTGGAGGCAGGGGAATGGCTTCACTTGTGTCTGCTCGTGTGCACTGAGAGGAGCATCACCTTCAGAGGCCTCTGAAGTGGAGGAGGATGTGCCATGTGGGTCAATTAGAAGAGGAAATAAAGCTCTCTTAAAGACAATGGTGGTTATCACACTAATTACTGCTGAAAAATACACACTGGTCAAATAAACAAAACTCAGGGTTTTTTCTCAAAACATCTGGAGTCTTTGCTACTTGCGGTCAGAGCCTGTGGAGAATATTTTTGTGGGTGGCAATTAAATGGGCATAGGTTGTGGTTTTAGCTTGTGCAAAAGGAGGGAGAGAGGGAGTTGAGATAATGCATTTCTTTGCAAAGTAAAGTTTTTGTTACTTTCTGATGACAGATCAGGAGAACATAGCAAACAAAATGTTTTGAGAAGCTTCAGCCTTGACTGCTGCTGTGTTCCTGGGGCCAGGCCTGTGGCTTTTTGGAGAGAAAGGAAGGTCACGCTTATTACACACAATAAAATATATTCAGCCTTGAAGAAAAACAGCAGGAAAGTTTGGTCTTCTCATCCCACCTTTTGATCTAAGTTTCTTCTGCAGAGTCTTTTAAAGCCATAATTTTAACTATGTTTTGACATTTATTTAAGCCTTGGCTGCCTTAATGATTATGCAGAAAAGTATTTTTTTCCTCTTTTTCCTTAGAATAACTGTGTCCTAACTCCTAGAAAATAGTCACATTAAATGCAACGATCTTTATTTAACTAAAAAAGTCCCAAATTAATCAGTTCATTAAATGTCAGCTTAGCATTGCCTTCTGGCTCTATCATCCAGTGATTACATTTCTCAGAATATTTCAATTTAACTGTCTTGCAGTAAGATATTAAGTGTGGACTTAGAGAGAAGGAGCAATTTCCAGCAAAACTAAAAATTTATAAGGTCCAGAACATAGTATGTACCCAGCACACCTCAGGACTTAAGGATTCTTTTCATCTTTAAGGGAAGGGCAGCCTTCCCTTTCCCTTCCTACTTGTCTCCCCTCACTCCCATTTTGAGTGTGGGCCTTTCATGTGGAAGATTGATGGGGGATGAATAAGCAGAATCTTTCACCTTCTGAAAACTTTGAAAATATCTCAACATCATCGTAGCTGGAGATGCATAATAGAACAAAAGGTGCAAAGAAAGTGCAGTTTTCGTAGCTCCTCAGCTGCACCTTAGCGTGGTATGGGGTTTGGGTTGAGTGCGGTTTTGTTTGATTGAGGTTTTTTTTTAGAAGTGACAGACAGGAGATGCCTAGGTTTGAAGTAATTTGTAATTTTGTCCAATATCAAATACATGATCATGCTCTCCTAATTTGCCAAGTTGTAATGGAAATAGCATCTTTATGATAGCTTTTTCTTGTTTGCAAAAATGAAGCTCTGGAGGGTAAATAGCAGTCAAAAAATAATGGGATTTGCTTGTTCATTGACGTTGCATCTACTTCTCTTGGGAGTAGAGGTCCTGGAGAATTGGTGTGCTCATATTGGATTTTGTCAAAAGAAGATTTTGTTGTAAGGGTGCATAGCTTGTAATGGCAGAGAGGAGTGGAATGAAGGCATTTTGTGCCTTGATCTGCCACTGCAGTTACTAATGGGATTCATCATTATTGTATACTTCTTTGATATTTACAGTCTGAGGCAGTCTGAGTTATTAGAATATCTTGACTTATATATGTTTCTTTGGAAATACATTTTTCTACCAACCCAGATGCTGAATATTAACAAAAGCTGTGTTAATGTGTTTGGTTTTGAATTACAGTATTCTGGAATGTCTTTATCTTCATTTCGTCATGCATACTTGATTATAACTTAATTTAGTTTTTGCCTAGAAATACGTATATGGTTCTGCGTTCTCTATTACACTTAAATAAGCTGCATGAGAAGTGATGGCCATGTGCTGCTAAAAGGCTATTGCTTTAGAAGGGGGTGTTGCTGCTGCTTGTGCTCCCAGATAATGGAGGTTTTCAGCCTAATGCAATAGCTATACTGAAAAGTTCTGTGTTCCAGTGCATTAAATAGAGATATCTTTCAGAGTGAGATATTATCTAATTACTTTAACTCACAAATTTCTCAAGTAGTGGATTTTTTTCATGTTAGATCGTATAACAATAAATGTAGACTTTTTTTTTCCCTCTGTATTTCTTGTATAATAGTCTTAAAGATTTGGAAAATGAGCTGCAGTGATTTTGCAGATGAATGACAAAAACTGTTTGTTGGCATATACAGATAGAGTTGTGTTTACAATTACATAATTTATAGTCTGTAAATCAAATGTTTGTTTTGTGGGCTGGGGGGAGCTTGGCTCTTCACCAAGGCATTTCCTGTTCTGTGGAGGAGTTGGAAACATGTAATATAAAAGTAAAAAGAAAAAAGCAGAGGGAGGGGTAAGATGGGGGGTAGAAAAAGCATGTAAAATTGATGGTGCAATGCTGCTTATTCGTGGTTCCTTCTGGTATTCTGGGATTTTATATCAGGGTAAAACATTAACATTCTATTATTCAGTATAGAACATGAAAGCATGAAAGTTTTCTCATGAATGTAGGGATGAAAATTCACTTAAAAATACATTTTCATGATTTGGTTTAAATTTTGTAGCTGTTTAATGCTACTGTGAGGATTCAGGAATTGTATTTCAGGATTAGGAACTCTAACCAGGCATTTCTAAAGTACCTGTAAAGAAACAAGAGGAAATGGTTAAAATAGAATTAAACTCTTAAAATTAATGCAGAGCTGTGGGAGTGTGTGGAAAAAAAATCCTTTCTCTCATCTAAATTCATAGTTGGAAGTGCAGAGCTACTGATGGAGTCCCCAATATCCTAAAATAATAGTTTTGGTTGAAAGTGTTGTCTTTACCATTGTGTAAGTAGATATGATTTTAAGTCATAATTGACAAAATAAGTTCAGTCAGTTACAGTAAGTGTTGCAATATCAACATATTTTTCTTAATATTTTCTCTTTTAACCTACTTGTTAGAGAAACTTTATCCTCCATCTCTGTTTATCCTTTGCCAAAACTCCCATTTTTTAGTCTTGATATCAGCTGCTGCTGGAATGAAGAGTCCTGTATCATATGGAGTATGCATTCATTCCTAGGAAAAGTGTACCAATTCAGTGGGAGATTATTTTAGTTGTTTTCTGTGTTTTAGAAGTATTCTAGAGAAATGCTGCTATGTGGCATCAGAAATGGGAGAAAGATTTATCACTGGAGGATTATTTAATAAAGATTTCTGTACCTAAGCTTGGCTCTTGTCTGTGGTTAGAGATAAATACTGGACAGGGACCCATTTACTGGTGCCTGTTTCTCCTTCTTTTCTGCTGTCATAGTCTATATACAAGTAAAAACAATCTCCTAAATAAACACCTTTTTAAAATAGAAGGAATTATAGCAAATTCCTATCTAAACACAGTGCCAAGGTCATAATGTAAATATATTGCAGAATATTCCAGTTGTTCTAGCAAGTGGCAGGGTTTTCTGATCCTACCTCCTACATTTTGTATTGAACACTGAAATTTTAATCTTAAATTTAGTTATTTTCAACTTTCCTGGCTTAATTTAATCTGTTTTGGAGAACAGTAGTATATTGTGTAAAAGAAGTCTATTCTCACCAAACCCTTGCACCCAACCACAAAACTGTAATGAAACTCAGATTGAGGTGTAATCTCTTGTGCTAACAGTAATCAAAGCCATCCTGTAAGAGTGTGGTTGCCATAGTACACGTCTGTCTTTGCTGTGGCTTATTTCATATGTGCCTGTTTGATCTGAAAGGCAATTTTAGCTGGAACACAGTAGTATGATGAGCTGCTGGTGGTCTTTGTCTGCAATGTGATGTGCTGGCTTTGGCTGGGATAGAGTTAATTTTCTTCACAATACTGAGTTTGGGGCTGTGTTTTGGTTTTGAGCTGGAAACTGTGGATAATACAGAGATGTTTTCATTGCTGCTGAGCAGGGCTTTCACCAAGCCAAGGCTTTTCTGCTCCTTACCCCACCCCACCAGTCAGGAGGCTGAGGGTGCAGAAGGAGTTTGGGAGGAGGCACAGCTGGGACAGCTGACCCCAGCTGATCCAAGGGACATTGCAGACCTTCTGGCATCATGCACAGCATATAAAACTGGGGGAAGAAGAAGGAAGGGGTTGGGACATTTGGAGTGATGGTGTTCGTCTTCCCAAGTCACCATTATGCATGGTGGAGCCCTGCTCACCTGGAGAAGGCTGAACACCTGCCTGCCCATGGGAGGTGGTGAATGAATTCTTTTGTTTGCTTTGCTTGCATGCATAGCCTTTGCTTTAGCTATTAAATTGTCTTTATCTCAACCCAGGAGCTTTTTCATTTCTATGCATCTTGATTTTCTCCCCCATGCTGATGCAGGGGGAGTGAGTGAGTGGCTGCATTGTGGTTTGTTGCTGGCTGAGGTTAAATCATGACATGCAGTAAGCAATACTGAATAGTGGTTATTAGAATGTTTTGTTATTTACATGACTTTTGTTTCTCCTCTTGCTGTGATTTTGAAGTAATTCATGTTTATGCTATTCTTTGTGCTAAGAGTGCTGTTTTTCTTTTGAATGCTGACCTGGGTCTTTCCTTCATAACTGTTACTGTAAAAGCCATATGCAGTTGTTGATGTAAGTTTGTCTCTCCTAAATAAATGGTCTCTTTTTAAAATCAACATTATGTCACTAGGTTTAGAAAGGAAATAATTAATAGATGTACTAGGTAATTTAGCTGTCTAGAATTTCCCTGATCAAACTGTGGTATTATGTAAAGAATTACCAACCAATAACTTCAGCTTCTTGCTTTTTTATATCTTGCTTGAAATGTCACGATATTAGTTGAAAAAAACCAAAGTAACACACACACTAACACCCTGAAGAAAAAACGCCCCAAACCAACAAGATCTACATAAATCCAGCCTTTTAATTTAAGCCACCACTTGAAAAATGGAAGATCATATTGATCTTCATGCTTGATTAATGTGCTATAAGAGTTCATAGAGAAGCAAATAGAAAACATGTAAGGAGTGTTGTTTTTTTCTTTTGAGTATGTCTACCTATTTCCAGATTTTCACAACTGCTGTGGTAAAAGCTGTCCTCAGTGACTTCTACCAATGCTGTGCAAGTTGTTTGGATAGTGTCTGTGAATTTAAGCTTCCTAATTTTTAACATTTAATTAAAAAGTAAAAACTTAGAATAGTTCACCAAAGCACAATGAGCCAATGAGCCGCGCTTGTATTACATAAAAAGCAGAACAGCAACACAGGCTAACTAAAGAAGCTTGTTTTCCTAGGGAAGATCGAGCGAGTTTTTTTTGTGGAAGCAGCTTTGCCCTGCTGCTTCTCAGTGGCTTTGGCTTGTTCTGATGTTAACAGCAGTGCAACATGAGCCAAGATTTGTGAGCAGTCAGCACAAGTTAGGAAGGACAGAAATAGCTGTTGTTTAGAGAAGTGGATTTGAAATCAAAATAAAGACCACCTAGATCATGAAGAAAAGCAGCATCCTTGCATCCCCTTGTGATCATGCCCCATCCTAGGATTTTTGCCTCTTTGGTCCTCCATACTCAATAGGAATCAAATTTTGTTATCAAGAGGAAGCTTTTTGGTGTTTAGCATTTTGTAGGTGCTTGAAGTAAAATGGACAGGACTTCAGAGTCTGACTGTTTTGCTTCTCTTGATGTTTTTTGTCTTATCCACAGCAATTATGTGTGAGGAGTGAAGTTGTAACTCACTGCTGCTTCTGTGGTATTTTAGATATTTTTCAGGAGAAGTGAAAACTTCTCTCTCCTCCATCATAGGTAATCAAAGCCTTGTAGTCAGAATTTGGGAAGTTTATGGTTTTGGGAGGTAAGGCTTTATGGTGAGGCTGCTTTAGATTAGTGACTGGAGGATAGTTAGTATTTTCAAAGTTCTGTGGTGCCTACTGGATGGAAACCATCTCTGCTTTCCATGGCACAAAGAGGAACCCAGTGCTTTTCTTTGTCTAAGGTTTGGTAGCCTCAGTCTGCAAGTGTTCTGTGGGGAATGACATCCAAGTCTGAACGCAGTAGCTTGACAGAGGGACCGATATACTTGGTGATACTGCAAATGTGATAATACTTGTGGACAATTTCTTCAAGAAATACAAAACAAGTTTGTGAAATTGAGTCCCACATTGATTTTTATTTCTCAGAGGCAGTTGCTGTTAAATTCTTGGTAAAATAATGTTGGGAGAGACTGGAAAGTACTTCCAGGTATGGTACCATTCTTCCTAGGAATTGTATGATACAAGCAGGAGGGAGAAGAAAAGCCCACAAACCCTCTAGAAATGCAGTAATGCTTGTTTTAGCTTGCAGGACTGGAGAATTGATTCTAACCTTTTTCTTTCCTACTGATATTTTACCCTGCTACAATAATGTAGTCCTGTCTTTAGGCAGCTTTTCTAGTGAGTGTTCTGTGCTTGCTTTCAGAGGTGTGTTGAGGTGAAATGAAAAAGAAAATTGTAGTTAGAAACAAAGTAACTGTAGGTTGATGATGAGAAACTCTTCAAAGGTCAAAGTACATGTGTTTTGTCTTGCTTGTGGTTAGATACTGTTGTTAGATCCTGAGTTACTGAGGATTACATGCTCAAATCTATCTATTCACTTAAAAATTGTATTAATAAGAAAAAATATTACAATAGCAAAATTTACTGATGGCTGTGCTTCTGTGCCCTGTCTCTTCAGGAAAATATTATAATTGGAAAAATAGTGAATCTTATTTCTTAAACTTGTCAGTATCTTCATTTAGAAAACATTTTGTTGTTGATTCAGCTTTAGAATACCAGATGTTTTAAGCCAGAAATCAAAAGCCTGCTCCTTTTTGGAAAAAAAAGAGAAAAGAACTTCTATATTAGCTGTATTGTTACTGATTCTGTATCAAAATATTTGAGTTTTCTGTGCCTGTAAGAGCTAGGTTTTATTGTTACTCATTAAATAATCCAGCAAACCATCTGGCATGTACAAAAGGAAAAAGAAATTTTGGCTTTAGATTAGTAACAGTAGAAAATCCCCCAATTCTGCAGCTGATCGTACATTTTATGGATTTTTTATAAACTTTAGTGACTCTTAATTTATAATGTTGAAATGTTATGTATCATTTTAAAGAGGCTAATTATTGCCCTGGTTTTGTTTGATAAGTTTAACTATTGCCACATCTTTATAGAAGAAAAGATGAGATTGAAGGCCTGTTGTATTGGGCATAGGGCAAAATGTACCTGCTGGCGAGCAGCAGGTAGCCTCTTTTCGTTGACAGAGAGGGGTGTGTGCACCAGCTGGTGCTTAAACTGCTGCTTGCAACTTGAGTTCAAATGCAGAATTCCTTTGGTGTCTTAACAGCAATTGAAAACCTGAACCCAGATCACCCATGCTGTTTTGTTTGGATCAATGGCTTACCTGGTGGAATAATTGAGCTTTAGAAAGGGATTTACTGAGGTAAATAGTAGTTGAGCAGGACCTGCAATGAGCTGATCAGGGTGGACAACAGTTGTGCCCTCTCAGCTCACTCTGAAATGCCCAGGCCCGTGGCTTGCTCTGGCACTAGAAGCAGGGTCTACTTGTCAGTAGAAACCCTCTGTTTGCTTTTATCTGCTGATGTGATCATACTTCTGCCTGCACAGCCTGTGACCCCAGATTCCAGTGTTCACTGGGCAGAGAGGAGTCAGGACTCCTGCTACCTTTGTATTCTCTACAGAACTTAAGGTTAACAACTGACAGGGAATCTTCTGGCAACCTCCAGCAGTTGGTGGTGCCTGCTGCTGTGGTGAACTCTTAGTGAAGAAAAAAGGTGAAGCCCTAGAGAATGTCAGTCTGCTGCTTGTCCGTGCTCAAGTATCTCCCAGTACAAGAGATGAAAATGGGAAATGAGAAAGCAGAGTGGCATGAAAACACAGGGAACCAAGGGTTAGCACTGAAGATTAGGAAAGCCTGAGGTCTCATATCCAGTGGTGTTTCACTTTTTAAATAGATGAATCAGACTCCTGCTCGATGGGAAATTCATGTTTCAAATGTGAGGTCAAAGCAAAGACAGGCAGCGGCATTAGAAATTTGGATGAGGGGGTCACAGGGTGTCATGGGTCGTTGAGGAGGCCATGAGCTCAGATGGATTTAAACAACTCATCCTGCATCAAGACTTAAGCCACTTGGAGAAACATCTGGCAGAGGTATGTTCAATATAAAACAACAGGGAGTAAGAGGCTCTTAGACTGTGGGGAATAGATCCTTTGAAAGATGCTGCTGGAGACACATGGAGCGAAAGGGTTAAGTGACAGAAGAGGGACACTTTAAGATTATGTAGGGACTCCAGAAGAATGTGAAAGAGATCCCCAGAAGTGAATCAAAGCAGCATGTATGGGACCCCACAGTAGCCCCAGAACTCTGTACACTCCATGGCTGATCAACCTGACTCTTACCCTGGACTATGTATTCTCCCCCTTGGAACAGGGAAGCTATGTCAGAAACCACTGCCTAACGCACCAAAGGTCCCTTCTTCTACTGCTGAATACTAAAGTCAAGTAGTTTGAAAAAATTTGCCTACATCTGTGATGAAAATGTTTTGATATCTGAGCCCATCTGGTCTTAAACTGTGAGTCAGTCAGAGTGTCTCTGAAGCTGAAGGAGCCTTGATAGCCATCAACTTTTAAGTGTGCTCAGAAAGCTAAACTACCAGTGTAGTGGTGGACCCTGACTGGATGCCTGGCACCCACCAAAACCTCTCTGTCATGCCCTTCTACAGCTGGACAGGGAAGAGAGAAGATATAACGAACGGTTCGTGGGTTGAAATAAGGACCAGGAGAGATCACCCAACAAATGTCATCACAAGCCAAACAGACTTAAATTAGAGATATTAATTAAAGTTATTGTTAACAAAATCAGAGCAGGATAATGAGTAGTAATATCAGACCTTTAAAACACCTTCCCTGTACCCCTGCTTCTCCGCTCTACCTCCTCCTCCCCAGTAGCACAGAGAGACAGGGAATGGGGATTGTGGTCAGTTCATCACATGGTGTTCCTGCCACTGCTTAGGGAAAGGAGTCCTTCCCTTGCTTCTGTGTGGGGTCCCTCCCATGGGAGACAGTTCTCCATGAGCTTGTCCAATGTGAATCCATCCCATAGGCAACAGTTCCCTGTGAACTGCTGCAGTGTGGGTCAGTCCTTCAAGGGCAGGCTGCTCCAGCATGGGTCACAGGTCCTACCAGGAAACCCGCTCCAGCATGGGCTCCTCTCTCCATGGGTCTGCAGGTCCTTGCCAGGAGCCTGTTCCAGCATGGGCCTCCCATGGGGTCACAGCCCTCTGTCAGGCATCCCCCTGCTCTGGTGTGGATCTCCTCCATGGGCTCCAGGTGGATTTCTGCATCCCATGGGTCCTCTAGGGGCTGCAGGGGCACAGCTGCCTCCCCATGGTCTGTGCCATGGGCTGCAGAGGATTCTCAGCTCAGTGCCTGGAGCACCTCCAGCCCCTCCTTCTGCCCTGACCTTGGTGTCTGCAGGGCTGTTCCTCTCACGAGTTCTCACTGCCCTCTCCTCTGGCTGCAGTTACATCTGTGCCGTAACTTTCTACTTGAATATGTTATCACAGAGGCTTTACCATCACTTCTGATGGGCCCTTGGCTGGCAGCACGTTCATCTTGGAGCCAGCTGGCACTGACCCTGCTGGACGTGGGGAAAGCTTCTGGCAGCTTCTCATGGAAGGCACCCTTGCAGCCCTCCTGGTACCAAAAGCTGGCCATGCAAACCCAATGCAGTGCCCTAATAAAAACCACAGTTTAATTATCTAAAGAGTGTGTAATGTTTTATACTCATGCTTTTTTTTCTGTAAGTTTTAAAAAATTTGGATCCCTTTGTGTAATGCTACACAAGGAATATTATAAATCTGCCGGACTCGCTGATATGATAGCATAGTGATCCTACACTATGCTTTTTGAGTCTATAGTGAGAGAATTTAGCTTCGCATTTTTTTTCTTCTCCTCCTCTTGTTCCTTCTATTTGTTGGAAATTTTGTACTATCCCATTTTTTTTCCATGCAACTTGACTGTATCAAACTCAGAGGAAGGAGGGGGGAACAAGGTACAACTGGAAACATTGCCTACCTGTGCATGTAAAGACAGCTCATTGGATATTTGTGCTCCTTAGCTGGGAAAACCCTTTTTAAGGAATGTAAACAGCTGAAATTCACAGTTAAATACAATTTTGCAAAGTACTGGTGTACCAATTTCAATCTTACAGTAATTGTTTTATAGTAGCATATTATGCTGATACCAATAATACTGGCAGTACAGAAATAAAGGACTGTTTATTAAAAAAAGAAAGCCAAAAGCAGCTGCTGAAAGAAAATGCTGTGGTAGTGAATAGTATTGTCCCACCACCTTGAATTACATCTCTCTTTAAATTCTTCCTCTGGACAGCTCCTGTTGTTCTACTAAGTAGTCTGTATTTTGACAGAAGGGTTTTGTGCTAATGCAGCATCTGAAACAATTTGTTTGTAGGGTAAGCAGCAGTAATGAGCACAGCTTTCTGAGCTGTTACAGATGCACCTAACCTGTGGTAGCTGCACAATGTAGCAAAAATCATTTGACAATATTGAGGACAAAAGTGCTGCTACTGTTACTGTTTTCTATAATAGATATGGTCATTACTTGATATCACAGGCAGTAGCTGTCACAAGCCATTTTTCCTGTTAGAAGGACTGTAATTTTTCTCTTTTATAGTTCATATTTCAGTGCATTAGTGTGCTGACCATAATGACAATGACTTTCTGAGTTAGTTTTTTTTTTTGCTTCTTTTTATGGTAGATTTTGTATAGAATGTGGAAACTGATTAAAATGACCAAAATAAAGAATGAAAGTGAGAAAAAGTTCAGTTTTTTCTTTTTCTTTCTTGTTGCTTTGACTGCTTTCTGTTATTTATTAGAAGTTGAGACAGTTTAGTGACTGTTTTTCAGGCACTTTTCTTCCCAGTAGTGGAGAGATTGCAGTCTTTATGGGATGATGAATGAGTTGTGGGCCTTCTCCTATGGAGTCTCCACATATTCCCTCTGAATATTTTTGCTATAAATAGTTTTGTAATATCAGTTACTGCTTAAAATGTCCTCTGTGTATTGTGCCCTGGTAGATGTTCAAACACATTCAGCCTTTTTTCTTGAAAGGAGATTTCTGGGAAGAAGAGTTGGGGGTGGTGAATCTCCACATTCTTTAGTTCCTTGATGTTGCCACTAGGTGAGTGCCTTGGGGAAACATAGATTGGCCATCTGTGGATTTCACTGTTTCTGTGGATTCATTCATTAGTTGCTCTGGAGTCTTCATCACTTTTTCTCCCTACTTTCTTTTATGATGCTAGTAACTTTTGTGATATTTAAATGGTATTTAATTCTAAACACCTCCTGGATGTTCTGCAAGAGACAAAGTTATGAAGTAGGAGTATTCTTGCATGGCCACTTGTGGCATTCATTGACACACAGCTCAGCCTGGTTTACTGTGGTGCCTGGGACAATGTGATGGCAAGTGAGATGAAACTGGTCTCTGATCAGTTGTAGTTACTGGCTTCAAGTCCGTTATACTGGATTTCTTGTCTGATGAGGCTTGCTAACAGCATAAGCTAGTGAATCTGGTGTCCTTGTCATTAAAAGATTAGTGAGATTTGAATGAGCCAGGTGTCCTGGCGCTGGCAGAATTTAAATTATGCTAAATTTTTATTAGAGTAAATGAATTTCTGATGATGCACCCTGCTTAAAGTGCTTTTATGAAAAGGTTCGCGGGCTGATTTTTACTGGAAATGATTCTTACTCATGTTTTAGGAATTAAATTTTCATACATCTAATTACTTTTAAGAAAGTTTGAAGTATATACTCTATGACTAGTAAAAAACTCATAAGAAACCTTACTGTCTTTTATGCAGACCACATCAAAATTAAAGATGAAGAAAAAAGCAACTAAGACCCAAGAAGCCAAAAAAATCTTGAAGAAGAAATTTAAAGTTAACACAAAAATAGTTTTTACTGAAGATGGAGAGGTAAGATCACTTAAAAGTAATTGCATTTTGGTGGGAATTGAAGTTGTAGTTTCTATAAAGTCAAAAATGTACTTTATATCTGTATAAAAAGAGACGCTTCTGAAAAATGCGTGGTATTTGTAATTGGCTTACCTTTTGCAGAAGAGTTCAGCTTCCATTTAGAATTGAGTTCCAGCGAGAAAAAGAGAAATGTTGAGCACTGACCTTTTTTCATCTTTGTATGTGTAAGATACTTGTATGAGAGCTATAAGTGGATGTACAGAACTGTATCTTTTCTGCCTATTATCTTCAGTTTCAGGTGGAATCAAGAGCTTGGGTTTTTTTCTCACAGAAATGTAAAACAATTTTCCTGTAGCTGTTTGCCAAAGCTCCCACAAGTCTTGAGTTAATGTACTGGAATTAAAAGAAGACCCTGGTTTTCTTCCCAGCATTCACTATTTTGAGATTAAAAGTTTTGTTAGAAAAGCTAAGGAAGTACCAAATTTTGGCCTACTGGTGCTGGCGTAGCAGCGCTTGGAAATTTGCCAGTTATTTGATTTGTTCTTTTAGTAGAGCAATAGAAAAAATTATTGACTTTATACTAAAAGGAACTATTGTGGATGCTAGTCATTCTAGGGCTTCCCTGTGGAAATAACCTCACTAGCAAGTGTCCACATTCCATGGACTTTTCTGTAACTTCATTTCACAGCTTCAGATGCTGTGCATGGTGTTTTTCCATTTCCAGCACTAAGATAAAAGTAGGGTGGGTTTTTTCCCGTCTTTATAATAATTTCAGTAAGGCATAAAGAGAGGTCACCTTTACAAATATATAATTTGCTTTTTTTCTGACAAAATAAAGCCTTTTATATTACAGCTGAAGGGAGTGTAGCCATATGCATAATTACTAACATTAGGCAGAATGTAAAAGGTTTTAGAGGTTGCCCCATTGACTGAAAACAGTGTCAGATATTTTTAGATATTCAGAAGCTGTTGTCTCAACTTAAAATTCATATGCAAATGTTTTAGGTATCTATGCAATGAAGCAAAACGGAGGAAGAATGGAGAGAGAAACAAATCACAAAGATTGTAGTTTGAAAAGCATTACAATATGAAAGGGATGACATTTAAAGAAACACAAAATTTGCATCTCTGGATGTTCTTGTTTTTTTTCTCCCTGAGCTGTGTAAAATTGTGCATTGAAATTTTACTGTTCTATTCCACATGCTTCTCTTTGATAAAGTCCTCTAAAAATGTATCTTTCTAGAAAATACAACTGCACAAACTCAATTTTACAAAAGGATGTGAAACAATGGGTTGGATTTATCTGTACCTGTTAAATAAACAGCCTGTGTGCATTAGGGAGTCCTAAATGTGTTTGGTTTTGCATTTGTACTGAAAAGCATTCTATATTTTCTGCCATGTACTTTCCTTTCAAGAGTTAGTACTCTACCAATCCATGAGCAAGAATGATTTTACGAAGACTTTCCCTTGAAGGTGTGTGCTCATACCACGGGGTGTAAGCTACTAGGTCATAAGATAGATGGGGATATTTTTGGTGAATATATAGTCTTTGTCTTGAATTCAGAGTTTCAGATATTTAAGGGAAGCTGGATGTGTTCAGTGTGTCATCCATCCAACATTTCATCAGCATGAATCATCAAACATTTCCCGTACAGTCTTAGAACAATAATCAAAAAACCCTTCCATGTCTGTTCTCCTTGCTTCCCTCAAAACATGAATCTGCAGTCTTTTTTTTTTTTTTTGTGTGTGTGTGTGTGTTCTGGAATAAAGACTTGTCCAATTTTTGTCTTGGTTAATATGTTGGAATGTTGATTGTTTATGTGAAAGGTACTGTTTAGATTTACTCACTTCTTTTTCTGAGAGTCGTTTCTTGAGAGCAAGTAGTTTTTTCTCCTCAGATGAATAGCAGGATTAGAAATTACTTGTTCTAGTCAGGAAAGAGGACAAAATAAGGGAAGAGATTGAAGTGAGTTCACTAAACAATAATGTGATCTAATGGAGACACTTACTTTAAAAAAATAATTTTAAGCTGAATGTGGTGTTAAATAAGGTTCATTAATTTGTTTCCTTTGCAGATGACTTTTTTATTTGGTGTTAAAAAATAATGTATTGGAATATTTAAGACACCAAAAGTGTGATGTGGAAAAAATGGTTCTAACCATTATTTTTCTTGCTGGCATCTCTAATTCAGTTAGTGCAGCAGTGGCCACCTGTGCAGAAATCCAATTTGGCACAAGCGGATGAGGAAGATGATGCCAATGGTATCAACCTAGATAAAGCCAAAGAAATCCTGCGTGAAGAAGACAAATTTGACAAAGAAGAATATAGGAAGAAAGTAAAGGAAAAACATAGGGTAAGTTAATTTCTACCTCAATTACTGAAGTACAGAAGTACTGTGCTGTGGATTGCTCAGTGAGGAAAAATACTTAAATACATTGTGAAATAAGTGTAGTACAAGTTCATTTAAGTTCTTCAGTTTTATTCAGGACTACACTGCTCACAGGAAGACTTTTAATTGCTGGATAGCACAAAGCCTTATTCAGCATTAAGTGTTGGTAACAGTGGAATTTTATTTACAACTTTAATGTTTGGTGAATTTAGTAAGAGTATCTTAAAGCAGTGTTCACTGGAAGGGTTTGTTTCACCAAAAGAAAGTATTATTACTCATATGCGCTCTAAAACCTGCTGGCAGTGGAAGGCATCTCTGAAATGTCTTCACACTACCATTTGCTCAACATTTAGTGTCACATTTCAGCTAGGCCAAAGTGTTAACTTTTTGTGTTAGTGTGCTTAGGACTATCAGAATTTACTTAATGAATTACTCAAACTATGTTATATGATTTTGGCTGTGACTTGAAAAGATCAGTATCTGCAGCCTGGCTTCTCCCTGGTGTTTAAAACCCTTTAAAAGTTGCAGACCACAAGTTTTCCACCTACTTCTCTATTATTTGTTATGGACGAAAGCAAGGTTTTCTGACCTTGCTGTGTACCTGTCGTATAGAACACAGCTGTGTCTTTGAGCTCAGGGGTCATTCTGTTAGTGATTGTGAGATGGATATGGCATTCTCCAGATAATGGACGGTTGTAAGATTCCAGGACTATATGTTGTTAAAAGCTGATTTATACTCAAAGCTTCAAATTTACAAAGTGTTAGAAAGTGTTGTTTTATTGTCCTGTTCTGTAAATGCTGACTTAATTTAGTTTGACTTTCTATTGATTGTAAGTTAGTGCAAGATCTTCCAGTGTTTGTGAGGGTTTGAATTTGAACAAAATAATTTGGAAGGAATTTGTGAAAGCTTCAGGTCATGTTTTGGCTATGAAGTATCCTAGCTAATGGCAAAGCATACTTCACACATTTAATTAGAGTCTGCTCGTCTAGTCCTGTTGCAGTCGTTTGACAAATACAAAAAATCTCACATCATTTTTAGCAAAGGGTTCCAGTTGATAGGAGGTGAAAAGAAAGCATGTTTGCTGTGCTCTAAGTGGAATAATAGTCAAGTTTACAGAAAACAATGCAATCAGATTTCAAGGATGCACTTAATGAATAGGGGAGGAGAGAATGATTCTATGACTTTGCAGTCAATCTCTTATTCTCTAGCAGATTCATAAACTTTGAGTAGCACCATTGTAGGTTTGACATCAGACTTCAGTGATAAAATACTTCATCTCTTGGTCTGTTAGCACAGCTTCATTGTTATAGTGCAGAGGGAAACAAATGATGTTGACCACATATTTCCCTGCACTGAAGAAAAATACTTAAACTGTGGAGATACTATGAAAAGAGAATGCCTCTTTTCAAAACTGAGACAGACAAAATTAACAGACTGGCCACATCAATGTCATTGGGTTTTTTTTAATTATGGAAAGTGTCATACATGAAGCTTCTTGGAGATTAGTGCATGTGTATTTTCACATTCCACCTATTATCCTTTATGAAATGAAATAAAATAAAAAAATGATAGTATAAAAAAGAAGGAAATAGATTAAAAAAATATAAGAAGACTTCTGTTTGACATCCTGTGAAATGATTGTCTAGTATTAAGGGCTGCCATTCAGTCATTGCATGACTGACACACATCTGACATTGTTCAGATTTTTTATTTGAAACTTTACAGTTTGAGGTGAAAAATACTTCAAATGTAAATTCTCTGTACATAATGAAGTATTCAGTTACCTGACTGTCATTTAATTTTTGGAATAGTCTTATAACAGTTTAGAATTATAACATCCAAATTTAAATAAGATGAAACTTGCAAAGAAAGAAAGGGCAGGAAGGTGATAGGTGTTACTCTGGTAGAACCTCATTTGCTGTCCCATTGTCTCACTAACCTTTGTGGTTAAAGATGAATCTCTCTCCCCACTACAAAAGACATTCAGGATACCAATTCATTTCATGTATTAATTAATACAGGCTATATAAGGTAAGGCTGACATACAGATTGATTCTCTTGCTCTTCCTTATTACAAAGTCATTCATTTATGTTTGGGGTTCTTGACAGTCAACTGTTGCTGCTCAGGAAACAGCTGCAGTAGTAATTATAGGGAAAATATGCTAAGCCCTGCTCTTTTGTCTCATCCAAGGAGAGACAGGCATACCTCCTTCTTTTTGGATCGTCTTTAACTGGTCCTGTGACCAGAAGACGCCTTCTTCCAGTGATTCATGAAGAAGCTACATAGTTACTAGCTAGAGAAGATACTACTCAATTTTTTCATTACCAGAAAATGTGTAATTTTTAAAATTCACACTGTAGGGGGAAGTTCTATGGCATAATTCAGAAATCATAGGTAAGTGTCATAGATAAACATTATTTTAGCCATTTCAGTCATTGTTTTTTCACTGATGTTTTTGGAATTTATTGTGTTGTTAATGGACAAGTCATTTGACCTTCATTAATGAAAGAATGCCAGGGGAAAATTTGAACTGCCTCACGATAAAAGTGAGCTACGTGGCCATTTTCCAAGTGACTTCCCAATGGTATTTAAAAATTTTCCCACCTCATAAGGTTTCCCTTCCCAAAAGATAATTGCTCAGCAGCAGATACTAGTTGAGTCTGGATCTTTGGCTAACATCTCAGTGATATAAAGAAGAAGAACTATGCAAGTCTGTGTATTATGACTATGCTGTGGAAGCCTGATCAGGTGCCTGATGATTGTCTGAATTTGTTATTAAAAGTTTGGTTGTTTATGTAAGCCTGACAGGCAAGTGGTCTAAGTTATTTCTTGCCCTCATTTGGAGTGAGAGGGTGAAACCTAAAAGATAAATATTCAAGTGTGTTACCAGTAAAGGATGTGAGAGCAGTAAAAAGACTGGGAGACTTTATTTTCATGACTTTGGATTTCATGTAAGTGTGTATGTCTTAGTGCCCTTTCTTGTGTCATTGAAAGAGGAGCTTTTTAAAGTCACATACTTTAATCCCATCTTATATATCCCTTTGTTGGCATTCAGCAGAACCCTTTATACAAAGTCCTAAATCCATCACTTGTGACTGTCATTGCTTCTTTTTAAATCCTCTGTGCTTCATTGTGAGCCAAAATACATCATGTCATAACATGAACTTTGTTATCTGACCTGTCCTTTCTGCAGTAATGCTAATTATTTAATTCCTATCTTTCTTTAAATTTCCTTCCTGCAAGCAGATTGCTGAAGACCTTTTTCATTTGACATGTTCCAATATCAGATGTGACATCTCTGTTTCTTGATTTTCTGACTTAGCTGCTGAATTCTCCAACAACTCTCTTTTTCCTAGCTTTTTGAAAAAGCTATGGCTACATCTTTACTTTGTGCTTTTGGTTAACATTTTCATCAACTCAACTTTCTTCTGTTCCTTCACTTACATCAAGTTTCAGATATATCTTAATTCATATTTCCTCTTCGTAATTCCTTTTCTTCCCTACTGCAGCTGATACCTCGTTGTTTCCTGGGGGGTGTGTGTGTGTGGCAGTTGTTTGTTTGTTTTTTTGGGTTTTTTTTTCCTTTAAATCAAGTTTTGAAACATGCTAAATCTATTAAAGTTATTAGGATTAGAAGACCACTAGAGAAAAATGCATTTTCTTTCTAATTTATCAAATGTAGCAGTCTGATACTTGGTTATTTACATATAATCATGAAGTCCCCTCAAGCTTAATGTGTGTTAATAAGTCTCTACATTGGCTTTGAAATGGTGACTTATAATAACAAAACAATTTACAGAAGGCTATAAATGCAGATGTTATTTCATCAGGCTTTTTTTATCTACAGGTGGGTTCAGGTTTTGATTTAGATAATGAGTAGGAAAAGCAGTGTTTTCATAAAACTTGTACTTTTATAGGTCATCTTCAATTGAGAATCCCTTTCTTAAGGTTTCTGCAGTATAATCTTGAAGATTAGAGGTCTCTGGGAAAAAAGTGAACTTCTTAAAATCAAAACATCTCTAAAATAGCTTTTTTTAAGGGAATATGGCACATAAGCTTATTGTGAACTTTCCTTGCAAAACTGTTTCTGATGAAGAACAAAACTATTCAGAAGTATCCACAGGCCATTGCTTTTAAATCCATTTGTGAATGTAATTTAAATGAGCACAGTTTCCTGTATGATCAGAAAAATGTTTTGATGCATTCATGAGATGCTCGGATTAGAGGAGTTGTGTGTTGCAGCGCCTTAAGGCTTGTGGCAACTTGCAAAGCATCTGCATTATAATTAGGTTTCCTTCATGAGTCTCACATTTTATTATCCTCTCCTTGCTCTGCAGATATGGAAGAACTGAAAATCAGATGGATAGAAGTAAATAAAACTCTGAGGTATAATTGTAGTGTAATTATTACTTACTGAAGTTTTGGAAGCATAGTAAGTTTTAGTGGTTGAGCACAAGGGAAGGACAGTAACACTGATCAAGTTGATGTGAAAAGAATTCTGCATTAATTGGCTATTTAATGAAAGCCATTTGAAATGTGTATAATGTTATAAACAACAATAAAGGGAAAAGTGAAGAAACTATTCAGAACATGTTTTGGCACTCCATTTTTCAAGTTTTCAACTGAAAATGCAGTGTTGTTATGAGGAAAATAGTGGCAGAGAGGGATTCATCTCACTTCTTAATAACCTCAAGCTCAGAAAAATGCCCATTGGCAATGAAGAAAAAATGAATAGGAGCCTTATTTCTTAACTCTCTTTCCCACCAGTAAGATATGCTGTGAATTTTGAATGGTTAGTGTGAGAAGAAAGCTAGAATATTTTTTAAAATATACTTTTATTTGGGCAGTATTAGTAGAAGTCAAGCAGAGACTGTCTTCAGGGATCTGATACTGCAAGATGCAGTATTTCTGTACCTCCCTGGAAGACCTTAAACAAATATATTTATAGAGAGATGACTCAGTTAGACTGCGGGTGACGGGGGATCTTTCAGAAGGTACTGCACTGTACCACAAGTTTGTATTTTAAATATAATATATATTTTGTATTTTTGAGGCTCCTTGCACAATCTTCCTGGGATACTGATGTTGCTCTAAGGAATCTGGAGATATTTTGTGGCCCTTGTGCCACTGAAATGATCTAGATTTGTACCACTTGGTGTTTAGGGCTGTATGTTCTCAAAGTTTTGCTTATGCTGTTCTTAGTTCAGTAGAAAATACAGAATTATTTTAGAAACTGTACTGAAACAGAATACCACTCTTCAGTTTGTCTCCTGTGCCCTAAATGCATTTGTTAGTGGGATAGTGCATAATTTTAATGAGGAGGAAACACTGCAATGTTTCACCCTTTGTGTGTTTGCTCTCCCAAATATTATTACTCTACTAACTGTTTCCAAGGCTAAAAGAGAAAATTCTTTGTACCAGACTTAGGTAAGGACTATAATAAAATAAATAGCTTTCATTTTCACAAAGAATATATTGAATTATGATTAAAATTCATTTTTGGAAATGGGAGATTGCAGACTGGTAAGGGACCCAAATCCCATGGGTTTGAACTCAGGCAGTTTCATCTGCAGGTGTTTTTGATGAAGCCTGCTGCTGTTCCAGGCTGCAGAGCGAGCCCCCTGCGCGTGTATTGCACAGAGGGGCACACACAAGGCGCACTCTGGATATCCACAGAGACAAGAGAGGCTGCACTCACATAAACATGCGCGGCACAGGCAGCACAAGCTTATTTCTTCTTGTTGACTGATAAGGGCTGATGTTCACCAGCAGGACTAAGCAGATCTCACTCCTTTGATTGATAAGCACACTCACCAACACATTAAATAGTAGAGTGGATCCTAAATATGTCTCATTTCATACCTACATCATAGGGCCCTTGTGTAGTCACTGACCTTGGGTTTTTCCTCATGCTGGTTGTTCTGCTCAGTCTCATAGTACCTTTCAAATGCTCCATTTTAAGTTTGCTCTTTCCCATGAGGCTGATAAGCATAGATAACCTGCTTTCTCTTTTTCTTACTGGTTAGAAAGTTCTGTGTGCATCTTCCCAAGATTGTGCTTGTGTGCTTCCTTTAGTGTTCATCTGTCAGTGACTTATGAGTTCGCGTCTTTTGCTACTGTCTGCCTTACTGCTCATTAGGGTTAGAGTATTTCCTATTCACTTCAGTGCTTTTTCTCCTTCTTGTCTTTGTCTCCGTTGAACAGGCTATCATTGCAACCTGAACTTTTACGTTCAGGTATCCCTACCATCAGTGTGTCGCTGGGACTTCTTCCTTCAGCAGCCCCATTCCAAATGGAACTCTAGGCTCCGCCTCCCTGCTTTTGCAAGTGATTTCTGTCGATGGCAGAGTAGTTATGATTTAAACATGTTTGGTTTATAGTTTTATAAAATAATTCTGAAAGTTGTAGTGTGTTGTAAGAAATCGTTGAATAACATATATCATGCTCAAGAAATGGAAAAGACTCCGCAGGGATTTCTTTTATTTTATAAAATAGATGTTATATAACACAAGCCGTTCAGTATGGTTGAGTATAAATGCTCTCATGAAAAACAGTATTTTTAGTTTGAAATCAGTCATTAGATTAATTCTAAAAGAAAGTTGCATCATATTTCCAAGGAAGTAATCTGAATGGGTAAAAAATTTGCGATGAAGGATTATGCTCTTTATTAAATAAAGCACCTGAATAGTCCTGCACTTTGAGGTGGAATTTGTCAGATGACCATGTGTACAGTTGGTTTAATGTGGTGCTGGCTGAGAATGATAAAATTCTCTCATGTAAAGAGTATGCCAGCGTAGGAGCGAAATATAAAAGGAAGGAGGTTACTGCTGAGAGGAGTGCTCAGCTGAACAGCAAAGAAGTATAGATGGAGAGATGTGTAAAATAAATCAGGGAGTATTACTTTGTTAGAAAGCCTGTCTGAGCTCTTCCATAGCATTTGTGTGCAGGCAGTGCTGCTGTTATGCTCCAGATGCACAGCTATTAAGATAAGGGGGATGGACACTGAGAAGTGGGTTGAGAAGCATCCTATTTCAGCCTTAGCAGCAGCATCCATCTGGTCTCCCTGTGGTGCCAGTGGAGGCAAGGGCTTGCTTGTTTATCTTTCACTTCAACAGCTGAATGGGCTACACTTAGAGCTTGAAGTGTCCTTGGATGTTTTCTGAGAGTCTTGCAGCAAAATCAGAGTTCTTGACCTCATCTTATTGATGTGAAAAATAAGAAAACGAGATCACAGGTGACAGAATATTCTGAGTTGAAAGGGACCCACAAGGACTATTGAATCCAGCTCTGAAGTGAATGGTCCATATGGCAATTGATCCCACAACTTTGATGTTACTAGCACCAGGCTCCAACCAGCTGGTTTGTGTACACACTAGTCAGATGAATGCCGGGAGGACACAGCTGTGGGTGAAGGCAGACGTAGTTCAGGCATAACCTTAAAGTGGGCCTTTACCAGCCCTAGTGCTGTAAGGGAGC
>NW_005054302.1:4736022-4749199 GCF_000277835.1 Geospiza fortis | reverse complement strand
GAACAAAATGCTGACCTCTGTGTGCAAGGCTCTGTGAGGCAGCCTGGCAGCTTCTGGCCGGAGCTGCACCCTTTGCTAGCTGAGGATCCCAGTAGTGCTGGGTGCCTGCATGAGCAGGCACAGATACGTGAGGGACCTCTCTGCCTTCTCTCAGAAGCTCTGGGCTTTGTGGTTTGCGGAACCCAACCCTAGGCATAACCCTAAGCCTAGGCAGAGCAGTAGAAGCAGCCTTGGGCTAAGGCTGGCTCAGAGGAGAAAGGTGTGGAGGGAGCCTTGTTGTGGCAGTTCTGTGTTCCCCTTGACATGTCTTTTGCAGCTGCAGTGTGCTTGGAGCCCTGGGCTTTGTAGTTTTCCTTGTGTTTGATCTGGGTGTTTCCTTATGGGTGGCTGCATTAAGACAGCTCCGGAACCTGTGACCTCTGTCGATAATGAATTTTCCGCTGGCATCATCCCGTCAAAGGCTAAAGCAACCACAAAATTGCCAATTTTCCTCTATTTTTCTCTGGAATATACTAGCATGGTTTACAGTGTGGCTTCCATTGATTTTTTGTTAAAATTTTAGTTCACAGCTTTAAACATTACTTTTAATCATTAACTAACTAGTTCGCTATCTACCTTCATTCATCATGTAATTCTGTTGTAGCTCTATTTTGAATTAGTGCTACCTTTATCTTGCACCGTATGTGTTTGTGTGTGTGTAGGTTCAGTCCCACCACTCTCAACAGTAAACAATTTCTTTGTAATCTTCAATCTGAACTAATCTAAATCTCTTTCAGTTTAAAGCCTTTACCCCTTGTCCTGCCCAATACATGCCATTGTAAAAAGTTCGTTTCCAGCTGACTGACTGGAAGGCCACAATTAGGCTTCCCAGAGCCTTCTCTTCTCCAGGCTGAATACTCTGAACTCTCTTAGCCTGTCTTTGATTGAGAGTTGTTCTGGCTCACAGATCACCTTCATTGACCTCCTCTGTACCAACTCCAACAGGTCCCTGTCCTCCCTGTGCTGGGGCCCCAGAGCTGATGCAGCCCTGCAGGTGGGCTCTGAGCAGAGCAGAGGGGCAGAATCCCCTCCCTGGCCCTGCTGCCCACCACTGGATGCAGCCCAGGACACGTTTGGCTTTCTGGGCTGTGGGAGCACACTGGCAGCTCATGGCCAGCCTCTCATCCATGTACATATTTAAACCAACTCACTTAAAAGCTTCAGAAAAACTTCCATATCCTTAAAATTTGCTCACTGTGTTCAGGTCTAAGTGGAGAAAGGAATCCTTTTGATCTTTGTCCACTGGTTTCTTGTGTTGGTTTTGTTACAAGAATGTCCTTTTAAGGGTCAGTTTCTGCTAGCTTCTGTTTTCTTCTTTTTAATGAGAATGCCTTTTTTCCACTGCCTCTAAGACTTTTTCCAGTTCTTGTTTAATGATTAAGATTGTCCATGTGCTGTTTTTCTCATGCCTTTGATGCCTACTCTGTGTTGCCTTAAATTGGTGATTACTAGGTATTTCAGTTTCCCTGCCTTTAAATAAACGTCAGCTTTACCAGATGAGGCTTATATCATTATGTCTATGTACCTTATCGCTTGATGAGATCATTTAATAGGTTTCTAAAACCAAACATTGAGATTAAAAAAAACCTCACAAGAAAACAAACACAAAACAATGACAATGGTTTTGCTTTTTTTTCCTGAAGGTATTAAGATTTATTTAATAGTTACCAAAATTGTAGTTAACTTCCAGATTTTTTTAAAAAATAGTATTCAAAGAAATACTAATAAGTTTATTCAGTTCAGTGCTTGAGTTAGGAATGTTAGTTTGTTTTGGAATGTTTGTTAGGAATGTTAGTTGGAGAAGTGCTTGCATGTAGATGGTTTTCTAGTTTCTGTAAGGAGAAATATTAAGCTACATAGCAATATAAATGTAGCAATGAGCCATGAGCATAGAAACAATTCAAGTTTAGTGTGAAATCTTGGAGAAGAAAATTGTGGGAAACACATTTATTAAGTCAGTTTTCTGAGCACATTTGTGTTTCAAAATTTTGGTGGAAACCAGCTCTTGACTATTGCAATGCCACTGTATGAGAGCTGCTCTGAATTTTTGAACAACTCTGTGTTTTCTGCAGCACAACTGTCTGAGTTTAGCTGTGTCCCACTAAAATGACAAAAGGCAGTTGGATACCAAGACAAGGTTCCACTATTGACCAACATGTATTTGCAAATGACAGCCAGATTTTTCCAGGCAATGGAGTGATTTGTTCCAGAACTTGGTCACCTGTGAGGATGTGTTGTGTGGTAGACCATTACCTCAGCTGTTAAATAGAATGGGTTGGTAGCTCCAAATTATGGCATTAGTATGTAAAGGAATAGTTACTAAAAATCTAGTGTTAAAATGATGGATCAGAACCTGAGCGAGTTCTTGAGTATTTAAATAAAAAGACTTCAGAGGACTCAGATAAGCATGAAATTTTTCCAGGAAATAGATTTGCCACAGGCTTTTTTAATGCTCTCAGAGCTCAATATGCCGTAATACGCATTAGTTTTTTTGAGTGAAACTTTTATTTGCCTTCAGGTAAGGAAACATAAGAGGTCAGTGAAATTTTAGGGTGGAAAAACAGCAGCTGAAAGAATTTATTGAATGTAAATCTGACCTATGCATCAGTTCTTTAAAAGAAAGAAAGGAGACTTTTATTGTACAAATTTTCTACAACTCAGAAAAGCTAAAAGAAAAATTACTGTGTGAAACAAAGCTGTTCATAATAGAAATATCAGAAATAAACACTGTATTTTTTTATATTGCAGTAAACCCTTTGTACAATGTAAAATTAACTCCTAAATATAGAAAGAAGAGGGTTCAAGGAGGAGGGGATTTCCTTTGGGAGGAAAGATCTCTCAGTATTGCTGGACTTAATTTTTTTGTAACTAAAAACTTGGGATTTAAGCTCTCTATTAATGTGTCTTTCACATATTCCTGACCTCACCAGCTAGAGAGAGCTGCCATGCTACTGTTAATTATTTTTTTGCCTCAAGTTGAGAACGTGGAATGAAAATGTTAGAACATTTATTTAAGTGCGTTGGAGTTTTAAGAATTAAATGAGTTTTTGTTTTAAAACCCAGCAGTAGAAGGAGGGGGAGATTAAATGTGAAAAGAAGCCAGTGTCAGACTTCTTAGTTTCATGGTTAAGAACAGTGAGTATTTCTTCCACATATTAGACACAGGTTTATCCGTGGTTTGGGCTCCTTTTAGGCAGAGCTGTTTCTGTTGTCAGTTCTATTGCAAAAAAGTTAGAAGGTTTGGAACTCTTCTTTAAAGCCAAGTGATTTAGCCATATTACATGTTGATGACTAAAAATTTTCATCTCTTTGATTACTGAGGTTCTAACCATCCTTTTCAAATAGCTTTGTAAGAGTGAAGGAAAAAAGATAATTTGCAGTAAATTCGAAAAGCTGTCCAAGACGATCTCTGAGCTGTATATACTATAAATGAAAAACTAAATGAAAAGAATATAATACTAGCCAGTGTGAGTTTGTAAAAATTAGATGTATAGTGAGTTATATGTTTTTGTCAGAGCAGAACTTTGTTTGTAAATACATCTGTGGAATACACTGAAATCTCTACATGGCTTTTCGCTTGAGTGTTCTGATTAGTAAATTAACATGTCACAAATTAAATGGACCAGAACCTCTGACAATGGCCGTAAGTTAAAACAAGAGATTCAGCATGGATTTATGGGGAATTTTTCTGTGTGAGAGCAGTCAGGCTGTGGCACGGGCTGGCCAGAGATGATGTGCAGTCTCCAGCCTTGGGATTTTGGCATGGCTGGATGAAGCCCTGTGCAGCATGACCTTACCTCAGAGCTGACTCTTCTGTGAGCAGGAAGTTGAACCAGAGACCTCCTGGTGTTCTTTCCAGTTGGAATGATCCTGTGACCCTGTGAATGGCCAGTGTTGTTCAGAGTGTGTTAGTGTCAAGCAGCAGAAGCAGCCTGATGAGGACATTGGCTTCTGAAATGCACTCCTAGCTCCAGCTCGGGGCCAGCATACATGCACCCTCTGCAAAATCTGCTCTTGTTTTTCACTGGCAGGGATCCAAACCCTTTCTCCCCTCTGTTTGGGAAAAAAAAAAGCAGGTCTTGACAGCATCTCCTGGTGATTGCCTCTCTGTCTTGTTTTTCTCTTGTGCTCCTTATTTCAGTCTCTGGACCTATTAACTTTAGAATCTTTTTGTGTCTTCACTGACCTTTAGAGACTACAGTTTATAATGCTGCCTGTGTATTCCTCTTCTGTGTCCTTATGTCAGTCTTCTTTCATAGCTGTCCTCTCAGGGCTCTGTTATAATTCCCTTGAGCAGGAACTTTGCTGCTATATTTGCTCAAGCCTGTAGCTGTAGTTAAAACACCAACATTTCATACACTATGGAATTTTTCTATCAGAATTTTTCTATCCAAAATTTTCTAAACTGTCCCAGTCAAAAGCTGCTTTATAACATATGGTGTATTACTTTCTGCCTATGTTCTCTCTGGTTTTGAGGGGTTAAGTTTGAATATTACAACAGTTTTAGCAGAAAAATGAGAGAAACCCAGTGGTTACCTCAAAGAATGGAGAATGTGCAGCTAAACCATATGGAGTGGAAGAAATGGAAAACTTTAATGAATAATTAGAAAAGTGTAAGTAAAAGGGATCAGAAACATATATAAATTTGACTTGGGAGAGAAGGAATCATAGCGTGGATGATCATGTTATGACCATGTTGTATAGGACTACTTTGTTGGAGGAACTGCATGTAGACCAGACATTACTTGGTCCTGGTGGCTTTTTTTGTCACATATGATGCACATGTGGCCTTAAATGCCATTTTTTTTCTCCCTCTCTTTTTTTTTCTTTTTTTAATTACATTTTTTATATACTTTAACACACCTAAAATAATAATACAGCTATGTTGTATCTGTCTGCAGTAGTGTGTTTTTTGTTGTTGTTTTTTTTTTTAGTTTCACAGCATGCATTAAAGGCCCTGGTATGTAACCCTGAGTGTATTGAGTTGTTTGAGTCAGACAGCTTTGCACAAAGCATTGGGGAATAGTTTAATTTTGATTTGGAGAGAACAGGTTGACTTACACAGAAAGGGATTTTGAAAATAAGCTAACACTTCTGTAGTGTGGGCAATTGGGAGACTAGAAAATGGCACATACCTGGCAAATGTCTCAAAAGGCCCTGGATTTAGACACCAACTTTGAAAATCTTGGTGGCTGTGTTCTCTTTTTCCCATGCCTGCTGTCAAACACTGCTTTTCTGAACAACTTTGTGTGATACCTACCTATATGTTTTAGCAGCATCATTGTGGTGAAATGGGACCAAGACTACTGAAGCTGTAGCTTTCTCCTTACTCCCATGAGTGAGCTGATATGTAACTGCAATTCAGCCTTCTCTGTGCTCAAGTGCTGACCCTGGACTGATGTTAATGTCTCCTTTTATGTGGACTTGAGTCTAAATGTGCTGATGCCAGGGTGGCCTGTATTGCTCAGAGAAACTGAGTTGTATTTCAGAAACATTTTTATGCTAGCATAAAAGAGGTTCAATACCAATGTCATCAGGATCACTAAGATAAGAACAGGGAGCCATGTGCTTTTCTAGAGGATGTGCTCTCAGTTGAATTTCTATCTTTTCCACAGGAAATAAAGAATTTAAGGGATGTTCAATTACAAGGACCTGACAGTATAAATATAGAGAGAATACTTTAGTTGGTGTAATAATAAACAAAACAAGCAGCAATAAATGTCATTTGATTTAAATACCTTGGGCACTTCTGTATACTGACAGATCTAGCAGGCGGCTTTGGATGAGTTTTATCTGCATTTAGGTAATTTTCCTGTAGCAGAATCTTTTTGGTTAAGAGAGCTTTGTTATGGTTTCTGAATCAATGCAATTACTAAGCAGATGCTTTTGTAAAGTGTTTGTTGGTAATGGACATATGAAAGGGAGAAGATGTTTTAGCTTTCACTTCCCAGTTACTTAAGCAATTCTGAAGCTAGGAAAATTTTTATTTTAGTTTGTTAAGTGGATTTTATTTCATTTTAAGTCACTGAGAAATAAGAAAAATTGGATATCTTAGTATCATTTTAGCTACCTTATTTTACAAATACTAGCTCTGTTAAATTACTGAGCTGCATTATTCCTTCAAGAGTAACAAGTCTTGATAAAATATGAGCTTCAATCATTCTTGTAGTTTTATGATTTCCTTTAAGAACAAGAAGAATGAATAGTGTCTCATTCAGATCTTTCATTTATTGTTTTCAATAACATGTAGGGTGAATACCACTAGTCTAATGTGTACATTAAAAATACCTGGATGGTTCAACATTAATCTTAAAATATTAAAGAAAAATAAGAACAGTGCAGGAGTTTGCTTTAAAACTGTACATCTTGTTTGTTTCAGGAGAAGAGGCTAAAAGAAAAAGCAGCAAGGAGAGAAGCCAGGAATCAGAATGCACAGGTAAGGGGTTTTGTTGTTTTGATCAAGCTACTGGTTGAGGTTTGAAATGCTTTTTAAATTATTTCATTCCTTTCTTTAATAAGCAGTGTTGTGATTAGCTGCTCTTTAAAGGCATTTCCTGTTTGCTTGTGTTTTCTTACTCCCTTCCTCTGATGTGGTTGTAATAACTTGGTACAGAAGGATTCCGATAAAGCATGAATATATATGTTTGTGTGTGTATAAATACAAAAAATGTGTGGAAGCCTTTTGGAATTTCATCCTCTTCATTATGTATATCAGGTGAGTAGCAATTTCAGCTGAAGTATTGATGCCATTTTTTTCTCTGACTTGGGTCATGTTTATGATTTGTAGGCAGTGAGATTATTTTTTGTGTGCCAAATCTTGCTCTGACCTTTTTCTGCCGAACTTCTTTTTAAACAGCAAGTATTTACCTTGAAGTTCATTCCTTCCTCTCATTATCCCAGACAAAACCCATGCTATCCTTTTCTTCATGTATATGTTACTAATTTCCAAGAAGCTGTTCTGTTTTTCATGTTGCTTGGTTTGCAATAAACTGAGGTTTCGTTCAGCTGCAGTGATTTCTGGAATATGGACATGGGGATGTGTGACACTGCATCTACTTTTGCTACACATGAATAGTTACAGTTTCTTCTTGACAGTAGGCAAATATCTTACTCCCTTGAGAAAATCGATAATGTTCTTTGTCTGATTTTTGCAAGCTGGCTGTGCTCTGGGAGGCTTAAGTATAGGAAGATGCTCCATTGTGTTACTCTGAAGTGGAAAGTAATTACAGTTTCAGATGAAAAGCCTAGTTACGCTCAGTTTTAAGTATGATTCTGCCTTCAAAGATGGCAAGCTATGAGAGCTGTTGGCATCATGACTCCCCAATCAAGCAATAGAAATTTTCTGCCTGTAATTGAATGTATAAAGATGCATACTTTTTAATGCATTTAGCAAGCATTTTAGGAAAATTATGGAATGAATAATTAACAAACATCTTAATAAAGGGAGAAAACATTGATCAAATCAGGCTGTATCACATTCATGAATACTGTTTGTTAATTTTGCCTCTTTTTAGGGAATAAAATGTTATTCAGCAGCTGTGGAAAGAAGTCAATTTCTTTCAAAATTATCTGCTTGCTGATGTACATCTCCTATCCTGTTCTTGGCCAAGTGAATGAATCTGTCAATGCTATTGGAAAGTGAATGAAGTTGATCCCTGTTGAGGAATCATTTGTGTGTAGGGAGGGTTGTGTGCCTGTGGGCATGGTACTTGTTAAATGTGGGGCCTTAGCCCCAAGCCCACAATTTTATGCACTCTTGCCTCTCTTCTGTGCAGCACTTGGATTTGGAAAGCTGATTTACTAGTGCTGGTCTGGTGTGAGATTGGCACATGCTTTCCTTGAGGGTACCAGCTGTTTAAAACTGGTATTGCTTTGACTTCATTTTATTCTGGAAGCACTTAGCTCACTCTCTGCAATAAGGTGCAAGCCTCAGGAACTGACATGTCTCCTTGATGAAAACTGTTGGGATTTTTCTGTTGTTTAGAGGCTATTCTTGCCAGAACTCTGTGCAGCCAAGTCCTGTCATTTTCAGTGTGGCTCATTTCAGGGAAAATGCTTCCACTGGGAAAGGCTGCCAGCTTGGACCTGGGCTGTTCACGCCTGGAAGTGGAAGGGAGCAGCAGACAGTAGATAAAGGTGCCAGTTTCTGTCTGCTGGGTGTCTGAGGAATTAATTAAGAACACTGCCTGCTTCTCAGGATCTTAGACATGAGGCCATAGTAGTTAAAGTTCTCCATAGCTTGTGTGGGATATGACTCACGCAGCTTGTACAAGATACCCAGGGGAATAAAGGAGGAGGAAACGGTAAAACACAGAAACTATTGAAACATAAACCAGTTTAGAAAATATATGCTCCCTAAGTAAGGAGTTCAGAAAATGTTAACATTTTCACTAGTGCTTTCATAATATGGCTTGTGACCCACTTACTCTGCTATACACTACTCCTTTGGTAATTAGTAATATTTTCTTGAAAGGGAAGGCAATAAGGAGAGCCAAAAAAAGTAGAAAAGGTATTTTTAGCCATGTTTATGCAGTTTAGCAGCTGGAGAAAAGGACTAGATCAACAATTATGAGTAGCCAGTCACTTCAGAGCAGCTGTGGTCATAATTTGTTTTCCACATCTATCTGCTTTATCCTCTTGTTTGTTTTATTAATTGTCTCCCTTGGGTTACAAACTCCTTGGGTTACAAAGTATTATTATGCTGTCTTTCAGTAATGCACAGCCTGCCAGGTCTGACATGACCAAACCAGAAATTTACTTTCCCATTCTTAGCATTAAATAACAATTCTTTGTGAATTTAGGGAGAAAAAAGAGAGGAAAAATTACAGGAGAGAAGGATGTCCTCTCTTTTCCTCTGGTGCTGCAGGAGCAATTGCAGGGAAGATTTTGCTCAGCCTTTGTCATACTGGGACAGGCCAGGCTTGCTGCAACTGGAATTGACTAACCAGATTTTGGCACGCTCTGCTGAGTGTGCCTGAGCAGGAGATTAGATGAGTAGGTAGCTGCAGTGTTATTGACTCCACCTTGGATAAATCTCCATGCAATAAATAAACTCAGTAAGAAGTGAAGACTCTTAAAGGATGCTTTGGAGAAAGTAGTTCTAGGTGTTTATGACCATTAATTAAATTTTCATGCAAAAGACTGTGGAAACAGATAAAAGAAGTCTTCTCATATATTCTTATTGAAGAAAAACTGGAAATTTAGGGTTTTGGATTTTTTTTTTTAATCTTAAGATTTTTAATTGTCTCCCGTTTTATGAGAATTTGATGTGATATGTACAAATGAAATGTTTTAAGATAAAAAGAAGCACATACTTTGTTCTCACTCAGTACTCATTAAATTATAGTTCTCAAACCCTCCAACAAATTTCAATACTGTTTACTTGAAGAGAGTCTGGAGGAAACTAGGCAAGAATTAGTCTTTTGAGCAAGAAGTGAAGCACTGAGCAGCAGCAGCAGGGAGCGACAGCTGCTCCAGGAGGGGAGCTGGGTGTTACTTGGTGAAGCCAGCCTCTGGCCCCAAGCAGGACATCCCTGTGCTCATGACTTTCTACTTTTTATTCGAGAATCTACACATACGGATTTCTTAATCTGTTTAAAGTACTTTCAGGTTTCAAGCAGTATTTAAAGGTCCTTGCCCTGCTAGCAACTGTTAGCTGCAGTGAAGCTAAACAGGACTGTATTTCTTCTTTAGTGATTTTAGTCTTTGCTACCCTGATGCCTTAGAGCACTACTGATGTGCTGAGAATTATGAAGTGAGGAAGATTTTGATTTCTTTTTAAAAAAAAAAATTGTTTTTGTAGGAAAGGAATTTTCTGGGAGCAGCTAAACAGGTCTGTGCTTCAGGAGTGGAGAGCAGAGCAGGAGTCATGAGAAGGTGCTGTTCCCTGCCCAGCACTGATGTGCTAGGTGATCCTCAGCTATCAGCTCCCAGCATCATGCAGGAAGTGGTACCTGGTCCTTAAAAGAAGGCATTGATTGCTGTCTGCTAGAAATAATTTGGATGTCATCTGTAAGCAGTGTAAGGAGGTAAAACTTGCTCAGTCATGGCAGTTCAGTGCATTAATTCAGGTTTTGGCAGTCCTGTAGCAGTTACACCATGCTGGTGTCCAAAGCAAAACAAAAACCTGGAAAAGCTCTGACTAGCAGAGCAAAAGCTGTTTATCCAATGTCCATAAGAAAAATGGATTAGCCTGCTGAAAACTTGGAGAAATCCAGCTTGAACACATTTTCCTTACTGAGATGTTTTTTCCTATTTCCACTGGACAAAATTGAGGGTGGGGATTCTTACCCAGCTGGAAAACTGACTTGTGGAAGAAATCAAAGGGCTCAGTTGTCAAGGATGCTTTTTCTCGGGAATGAATGGTTGCTGAATAATTATAGAACATTAAAAGATCAACAGCAACAGCAGGATAATAAATATGCTTTAACTTTTCTCCTCCTTTCTCTCCTGTCCTCTCCCTAATATATTTTGCTGTTCCCACAGGAACTAGTGCTTGCGTATGAGATTTTACAAAATATATGCTATATATATAATTTAAGATTTTTCAGAGTCACAATCTTTCTGCTGTGAGCACATCTACAAAATATACGTGGGTGAGCAAGGGGCATATACTCAAAAGATATGGCAGATTCAGGCATTGATCCCTGCCTATATCACATCTCTGCAAGCTATAATGCTATAATGCTGCACCCCTGAAGCACAGACCTTTTTAGCTGCTCCCAGAATGCTCAATGTAGCATTCTCTTTTCTGTGCCTTGTTCCATAGTCTGTTGAGATTTTAACTAGAAAAATGCTTAAATCCACCCTTTTGTTTTAATCTCCAGCATCCCCCCCCACCCTGGAATTTGAGATACACTTGCCAAATGTAGCTCAAGAAATCTTTGCACCATGTGGGAAAATTTAAACAATAAGGGGGAAGTCAAGTCCCTTGAGTAGGTGTGGCTGATAATCCACTCATAGAAATATATACTTCAGAATATTGTGAAAAGTCTTCATCAAATGTGGATAATTCCTGTAGTTACTGGGTGTATAGCACCTCTGCTTCTGCCTTAAATTTCCCTTTTCTTGAGATCTAGCCTGTAGCTTGTGCTTAGGCTGGAGACACTGGATTCAGTGTGAATGTGAACAGTAATTTCAGTGTGGAAAGGGGGTTTACAGGAGTGAAGGAGGAATTTGGTCTGTCTTTGCTGTGAATCCAGGTTCCCAAATCCCCTTGATCACTGGGGCCACTGAGTATTCTTGTGAAAGTCTCATGGGATAACTGGTGGTTAATAGTGAAGATGGATTGTTTTGGTCATTTCTTATGACCCTCTCATGGATGGTGTTGCGGAGGCATTGCTTTAGCTCCCTGTGATTTCTGGAGCTGGAGCAGGGTTTCAGGGCCAGATCATTCTGATGGTCTGGAGGGTGTTCAGGTTGTGGAGTTTGTTGTTCTTAAGGAGGAGAGAGTTGTGTTGTGCTGGTGTAGCCTCAGGACAGGTTATGTCTTGTCACTGCTGTTTGATAATCACCGTGAAGGCCTTGACATTATTCTTCATCAATAATTATTTTTGATTCTGAAAACCACAAAGAATGGCAAAAAATTAGGTCATGTTCATCTACAAAAACTTGCAGTATGTTTAATGTGAGGAGCTTACAACTGAAATTACTGTGTCAATTTGATCCCTTTTAATAAGTCAGACTTCTTTCTTAAAGCAATCTCATTAACCTTAGTTTAGAAGTAGTTCTGATCTGTTAATTCTTGTGTTCTGGATGCCTATCCAAAAGCTGTAAGTAACTTTATTTATTCAGTGCAAGGTTTGAGTGTTTTGAATTTCCTTGACAAGCTCTGTGAATAAACAGAGTAATTTGGGATATCAACATCTTAACATACTAATTTAGGAACTTCATTTCAAAGTCAAGTCATGGAAATGGAAAATGAATTCCTGATTCTGAGCTACTTGTATGCTGAAACATTTTGTAAAATCAAGGTATTCTGCAATATTTTAAGTTAATATTTGAAAATGGGTATTATGTGCCTGTATGGAAATGTTACCTGTATTTTTCTTTTTGAAAATAACATTGATTCCAGTTAATATAACAATTGAATTGCTTTAAGTAAAGCTGTAATAAGTCCTGTCTTTTCTGCAATTAAGAATTTATATGATTAAACCAATATTTCAGTGTTGTGACCCTGAACAAGTTTCAAGTAAGAATTCTGATGGATTGATTTGCCAATTACCCATGCTTCTGTAAACCTTTTCATTACATCCAACAGCACACTGAGGATTTCAAACATATTTATCAGATTGACCATTTAAACTAATTGACCATGGCTATAGCAATTGAATTTCGTGAGTATAATGTTCACAACTGTTATTTTTAATAATATGTGTAGGTGATGAGAGTTTGCTGCTCTACATGCCAAAAGCTGATGTTTTACCAGTCACTGAGGCGATTTCTTCATAGACCTGGCGCAGAAGCACGGTAGTGGGACTGTGGACCTTGCAAATACTCTCTTATTCCCTGAAGGTCTGCTGGGATGAGGTGGATGCACAGTGGATCACACAAGTGCATCTTCATTATCATGTCTGATATACCCATACCTTATTCCTTGTTTTGTATTCACTTGCACGTTTATGGTGAAGAGAGGAACCTTCTTTTTTCTTCAAACTTTTGGGGTTTTTTTCTAATATTGGTGGCACATTTCTAGGGGAGCTTTTGATGAAATATGTAATATGGATTTTTAAGAGCAGAGTAACAGAATTTCTGGCATGTTAGGGAGCACAAAGGTTATTGTCTTACTTGATTGTAAATGATTGCTGAAAATTTCTAGGGCAATACTGATGAAATTTCTCCAGTAGACTCCAGGAATATTACACTGTTTAATTTGTTGTTCTTCAGGAAAACCTTTTGTTTTTACAATGTCTGTGTAAATTTGCTTGGAACAGAGGTTTTGGAGACAACTGCTGAGCTTCAGAGCTTTCAATGTGTTGAAGACTACACAATTTTATTTATTTCACAATCAACAATAAATTGGCATTTTGAGGGGAAAAAGGAACACTTATGTTTTCTTTTTGAAATTTTAGGCTATAAAACTTGCAAACTGAATAAGTATGCCTTTTACTCTTCCTCATTACTTATGTGGGTTTATAAT
>NW_005054302.1:4685588-4734837 GCF_000277835.1 Geospiza fortis | reverse complement strand
TGTTACTTGCAGTATTGTACATAGACTGCTATAGCAGTTGTAATTGCTACTAGTGATGAAAATTGATTTGGGCAATCAGAAAACCATTATCTGCATTCTGACTGATAATGCTGCAGTTACCAACATCTTAAAATTCTTCTGATGGTTGTTTTTTCAGAATGCTCTGGGGTCATGCAGTCACCAGGATTCCAGTTGCTTTATGCTGAATCTTAAGTGAGCATTAAGAAAGAAAGAAAAAGTTCTTGGTTGTTCTCTCAAATACATTTTTTTTTCCAGAGTTTTTAAAGATTTAGTGCTTTGTCAGTCCTCCCGTGCCAAATATATTAGATCAGGAGTAGTGCAGTATCCCTTGTTTTACCACAGTGTGAAGAGATTTTAATAAGTTTTCTGTTCTTTCACACTATCAGCTGCATTGATAAACCAAGCAGTTTGTTAATAAGAAATGCCAAGCTAGTAACTAACACGTGGTTATTTAGTACCTCATGGGAAATCTGGTAAGCTCATACTTCCTCCAAATGAAGCTCAATGTTCCTTTTCTTTAAGGCCTAATGTTTCCTTTTTGTATTGTTTTGTTTTGTTTTTCTCTCTGGTCTTTCATGAAATTTGTTGTGGACTTACAGGTTTCTTATCTCTTGCTGTTTCTTTATCCTGTTTTCTGTTTCTTTTGAAGGAGCTAACTTCAAGCTGCTATTGCTTCTGTTTGGTTACTTTCTGCTGTGAGGAAATCAAGAGGAGTAGCAAAGGGGAATAACAGGAAGAAAGATAATAGCATCATCTAGTAGCAAAGCCTTAGGAAATGTGTGCAGTATTTTCAGAGAAAACTTTTGAGGGGCTTTTTTGTTAGCTTTGTTTCCTTCATACCCTAAGGTTTCATATTTTTCTGATGTTCTTTCAAATGAATATATAGTGGTAATATTTTGCTTGGCTGTTGCTAGGATTCACATTTTAAAAGATGCATTGTTCAAATGAAGGTGCAAATGAGACCATATGCCAAAGTCAAGAGTACAGATTTTACTTAACAGTAAATGTGAGATAAGTGGATATAAAGTCACCACCATATGGGTCCTTCAGCATCCTGCTGGCCCTTTTTCTTCTGGTCTTCTCTGTGGTGGGGGTCCTGGAGTGTTCTCTTATGGAGGCACCACTTTTACAGTGTCCAGGTCCCAGGTTTGCACAGAGTACAGATGTGTTCCTACAGCTGGAGCTGCATGTGTATAAGGGATTGCTTCCTTTCTCACAGTTTGCCATGGTGGGAACTTTGGTAGATTGACAGCTGATCCTTCCTCATACTTTAAGGAAAATACTTACAAATAGGTAGAATTTTCTTATAAGCAGCTTTGCAAAGCAAACTGTTATGACTGATAATAAGGTAAGTTGAACATATGTCGGTAAGGCAGTCAGCAGCATGTAATAGGATTAGACCTGGTTTATACAAGTATATTACTCTCCTCTCTTCATTCTTTTTGGACAATCTGCCAAGGCTTTGAAATTTTCATCAAGAAAAATTCTGGATGGACAGGGGAAGGTGATTGATTAATTACAGTAAGCGTACATTTACATGATGTGAGTGGGTATTTAAGGTGAAAGCTCATAAAGATCATTAAGTTTCATAATAAATGGCAATCTAAGTCCATTTTCTTTGCTAATTCATATGCTGTTAAAAATGCCAAAAGTTATTAACATTTTTAATTTCCCATCACCTAATATTCTAGCAGACTACATATCTACAAAAAGCAGTGCTAAGGGTCATTATAACTATTCAAGGTATTTACTAACTTAAGGAACGCACAGAATTTATGAAATTCATCTTTCCTAGGTACCTGTACAGCGTAACTCTATGAATAAAACCAAAGCTTTCTTTTTATGAATTAATTCAAGTCATAGCCAACCAAATCAGAGTAGGATAATTAAATTAAAACATCTTTAAACACCTTCTCTGCACCGCTCCCAACTTCCTGGGCTTAACTACAATCCTGAGTTCTCCACCCCAAGCAGGGTGAGTGGGCTGTTAATGTGGCTGTGGTCAGTTCATCACACATTGACTCTGCTGCTCCTTCCTCCTTAGTGGAACGACTCCTCACCCTCTTCCCCTGCTCCAGCATGGGTTTCTTCCCAGGGGAGACAGTCCTCCATGGACTCCTCCAGCATGAGTCCTTCCCCAAGCTGCAGTTCCTCACAAAGTGCTCCAATGTGGGTCCCTTCCATGGGGTGTAGTCCTTCAGGAAAAGGATGCTGCAGTGTGGATCCTCCATGGAACCCCAAGTCCTGCCAGCAAACCTGCTCCAGTTTGCCTCCTCTCTCCATGGGGCCACAGGTCCTGTTGTTGTGGGTAAGAGAGGGGGGACCTTCAGACAAAGTTTACTAGAGAAGCCATCCCACTGAGTCATGAGGTGCAGAGAGGACTCCCTTCCTTTCTGAACTCCTTTTTAGAGAGAAGCCTGGGTAAGACTGGATCTGGTCTTAGTCCCAGACTGTCAGCGCTTTTACTCTGTCCTACAGGATTAAAGATGGCAAATCAGATACATTTATGTAAAATTAATTATTTATTATGACAAATGATTAGATAAAAGATTTTAATCAGAATTATTTACTTCACAGTTTAAAAGCTAAAAATACTAGTACCATTTAGTATGGTATAGTACTCTATGTCAAAACAATTATATTAACACTAGCAAAAAGAAGTAGTCATTAATTAGAGATTGATGTAACTCGCCATACCAACAGTTGTGGGCAGATCTCTTTCACTCACCCACAAGGAGTATCTGTGAAGGGACATTTCCACTTCAAAGAAGGGAGCTTCATACCCGCACTCCAAGAAAGAGTATGTTAGAAGAGCCCAACATGTGGAAGTGGATTGGACTGTTAGAGTGTCAGGTGATTGACTGCCAGTCATATGTCTTCAGGTCACCTTAGGGGCTTACCTGCCAAGTCTTTGCTTGCTGTCAGGATATGAGTTCAGGGTTGGTGAGACAGACTGGTTTTAGCATAATTCAATACCAAACCGAGCACATGATGCCTCCTCTCACCTCACCACTGATATCTTGCAAAACAGGGCATTGTTTGAGTTGTTTGACCACATTCCAAGAGCCCTGCTACATCTGCCAGGAGCCTCCTGGAGTGTGGGTTACCCACAGGGTTTACAGCCTCCTTCTGGCATCCATCTCCTGTGACCTCGTGTTCTCCACAGGCTGCAGGTGGGTCTCTGTTCCCCCATTTAGCTCCATGGGCTGTAGGTGGACTCACCATGGTTGGCACCATGGAATGGAGGAAAATCTCTGCTCTGGTGTCAGGGTACTCACTTCCTCCCCATCCTTCTGTGCTCAATGTCTGCAGGGCTGTTTTTCTCACATTTTCTCACTACTCTTCAACTGCAACTGTGCAGTTTTTCTTCCTTCCTTTAACTCTGTTATCCCAGAGGCACTGCCACAATTGCTGATGGACTTGGTTTTGTCCAGTGGTGGATCTTACTTGGAGCTGGCTGGCATTGACTCTGTTGAACAGGAGGAAGCTTCTGCTGGCTTCTCTCAGAAGCCACCACTGTAGCTTCCCCTTGCTACCAAAACCTTGTCATGCAAACCCAAGACAGAGACCCAGCTGACAAATGTAAAGCAAAGAAACACCTAAAATTAGAAGAGGTAAAAATAGAGAATGGGAAGCTGTCTGATTGACCTTACAAGCAACACATTTATGCTTAATTCTGTCAGTTAGGTTTGCTGTATTTGTTAGATCAGACTGTGGCTCAGACAAAGTTCACAGAAAAGCAAAAGGTGTCATGCTGAACAGCATTGATTTAAAATTTGTTTTGAAGTCTATAAAAATTGACATGTCTTTAAAATTGCTTGATATGGCCAGGCTGTTCAGATTTATCTTTTGACAGAAGGACCGGATCACTGTTTCCGCCTCAAGACAGGAAGACAAAATATTTATTAACTTTGAAGGTAGTTTACTTAGAAGCTTATCAGAAATATTCATCTCTATGATGCAGTTGGTGAAAGGACTTTTGATGCCATAGTATTGCATCACAAAAAGGAATTTTCTAGTGAGTGTAATTGTGAGGGAATTCCATCCAGTTTCCTCTGTTGCCAGTGAATGCAGATTTTGTCTATATCATGGCAGAAAGACAGGTCCTGTATTTGTTTTCCCTTTTTCAGAGTTGCCATTCTGAGGCTGGGCTGCTCTGACTGCCATGGGTTGAAAGCACTTTCTGGGTAGTGTAAGTGAAGGATCATTGTGAGTTCCTGCTGTAGTTCAGCTTGAACTGTTTTTTAATGTCTCTGTTCTCATAATAATGCCAATGATACTGAAAAAATTCAGAAAGCCCCTAAATGTAGACAGAGAGCAAGAGATTAGTGCATATATCTGATTCACCAACCACAATATGAATTCTGTTAATTTGCTCTGCTTAAAGTGAGTTGACGTACTTAATTCATTACTACAGATCGATGAGATTAGTTTTTCAGGTGCTAAAGAAAATAACCTGTATTGTTTGTTCTGAAAGGCATTTGAAAGACAATTCCCTGTGTAATTCATTAAGCATTGCATTTCAAATCCAGTCTTCAGTTGAAATTGTTTTCAGATTTTTACAGATTCTGTAATTTTGCAAATTGCTAACTGCATTTGAGTGTCAGACACTGAGTGAATTAAACTCCTAGAAGGCTTCTTGGTAGGAACATAAAGAACATTAGAAAGATTAATGCAGCCTGCATATATAGAAGTGCTTGGGGATTTTTTTTTTGTCACTAAGAGCATTCACAGTAGCATCAAAATATTCTAGACATCTGGAAAGATATCCCTTTGTAAAACTACCTAAAAGATGTATAAATATCACTGCACCTGTTAAAAATTGGTTAAAAGAATATTAGATAGATAAATTACTGTATAATCCAAGGCTCTGATCTGTCTCAATAAGCAGGTATTGACTTAATGCAAGGATCATTTTGTGGTCATCTGAGACCTATATTATTCTAGAGGCTTTCCGTCTTAAAATCTATGAATATAAGGATGGATTTCTGTGTTAGAGGATTCTCTTTCTGCTTCCAATTTTTAGCTTTTTATGTTAGCAAGAGGAATCAGAAAAATCTTGCTCAGGTCTGGTTCTTGATAGCCAGAACAAAGATAATGGCTGACTCAGTAACCCATGGCTCACTGATGGATAATATCTAGTGAAGCCTTTTCCAGACTGTGAATGGTATGCTGGTTTTGGAGCAGGTCTGTAAGTCCCTCTGGAGAAATGAGGTAGATCAAAGTGACTTTACAGGTGCACTGGGAGTGCCCCTGGCTGGGATAGAAGATAAGCAGCTTTGGTCTGAATGGATCTACTGAAGCATTTCTAATTGACAAGTAGAAACTAGGAAAGTGATTCACTTAATCCTCGTTGATGTTCTCTTTTAGTAACTTCTGGAGGAAGGCAAAGTACAGTGTAAGCTTTCTAGCCAGCTTGAGTTGTTGTATAGTGAGTTTTAGTTCCTTCTCTAATCTGGTACAGTGACTCCTACTGATCATTCTGTTGTTTCCTGTCTCATTTTAAGCCTGAAGTTAAAATATTAATCATAGTACTAATAAAATACCAATTCTCTTAAACATTGTGCTTTCACTGTGTGTGAGAAATGCTGCTATAGACTTCTGTTTTCATGCATTCTGGGTGTCTTCTGGCTGCAGCCTGAGCAGCAGGGTCCCAGGAGGAAGAGCCAACTATTTCATCAGTAGGTAGTGGCAGTTAGGCTTTCCCTGTTTCCTGGAATGAAAGAATGGTTTGGGTTGGAAGGGACTTCAAAGATCATCTAGATCTAACTCTACTGCCATGGGCAGAGGCACCTTCCACTAGACCACGTTGCTCAGAGCCCCATCCGCCTTGAACAGAGCTCCGCCTTGAACACTTCCAGCCATGGGGAATCCACAACTTCTCTAGAAACATCCTCTAGTAAGTCTGGAAGTATTCCAAAAAGAAGAGTATTTTTTAATTATGTGTGCTATTAGACAAAGATGATTTGGCCATAGTGAAAAATCTGTGCTGTACATAAATTGCTCGGCAGTTCTGTAATTTTTCTTAGTGTATATCATGTAGACCTCAAAGCAAACTGCAGCTGTTTTCAATAGTATCTCCAGAATATGCACAAGAGAAGAGTTTCAAACATACAGCGCAAAATTGCAATTTTCAAGTTTGGCTTTTTTGTTTACTTGTTTTTTCTGCTTTGTGGTGATGTTGAGTAGGACTTTTGCTTTGTCCCTCTGCTTACTGATGTCTGAAATAACCTTTGGCAGTAAGATGCTTAGCGTGTTTGAAGTTGTCTTAGTGTAGTACTGTCCTCAGACTTTTAGCTCAAGCATCTTTCAGATACTTGAGTCACAAGCTCAATACTAGAATGAAATAGTGTCATAAACAGTATTAAAAAGAATGGTCTACTTGCCCTGATATTTTTGCCCTGATATGTTTCACTATAAAAGAAAGCCACACAGCATCTTTCCAGAACCTTTTGCACTCTTCCTGGCTCTTAATTGGTTGCTTGAAACATCAGGTAGATCTATAGCAGCTAGAGCTATTCATCTGTTACCCTCACCATTCAATGGAAATATTTTCAGTCTGTTTTTGCTTTTGGGCTGCTGTAAAATGCTGAAAATGCCAGCACACAAGTCTCTTTGTCCATCAACCACTACAGATGTGACTTTACTGTAATTAAAATTCAGGCACTTAAAGTATTTGTAAGCAAAGATAAGTTGCCTGTTGGAAAATTGTGTCAAAGGCTGGTGATAAACTTCTGTACTGCAATACGAACAACCATCTAATTTAGTGAAGGAGCAGGAAATGTCCTCTGTAGTTCTAGTTATATTTTCCAGGCTGGCCTTAGAAAAGCTTTCTTTCTGTAAGGAGCTTCTAAACCAAATGAGTCTTCCATAAGTGTAACTGAAGGTATTTCTAGAACACTCATTGCTGGTGAATACAAGTGTTATTTAAAATAGTGTTATGTAAGTCTTCGTGGACTGAATTTTTAAATTGCCATTTAGCTTTGAATTCTGAAAAGCTTTTCCTTGCATGCTACCTTGACAAGTTAATAAATTGTTGTCCAGTATGTTAGACTCTTTAAATTTTGCTGACCTTGTGACTAGTACTAAGTGCCTTGTGATCTCTCAGCGTGTTTTTCCTCACAGCAGTCTCTAATCAGGATTTACTTCTGTTCACATGTGCAGGCAAGAGCAGTGGGACATATTGAGTGAATTCCTTAGACTTTTTTTTTTTTTTGACTTGGGACTGGAGCAGAGATTTGAGTAGGTTTTCCCACTTTCGTCATGCTAGTTGCTTGCTTGCTTGACAGTCCTTCCTCTCTCTTATCTGAAGGGCTTGTAAAAAGAGAAACAATAGAAAGATGGAGTTCAAAATGAATTGCAATGTATATATGATGTGAAGATGGTACAAGCTTTTCCTCCAGTAACTGTAGGTAAGTCAGGTTTCCACTGCTCTCTGTATCTCTTGCTGGTAACGTCACCTTCCTGTTGAGAAGTATTTCCAAGTGTTTTTCAGGACATATTGTTGCACTGTGGGCATCAGAATTTCAACAGCTTTGTCAGTTATTTGGCAACGAACCATACAAACTGTCAGATGTGTGCAGATTACAATTAAAAGTGTAGATACGGATTATGGTGGCTTCTTAAAAACAAGAAGCGTTGGTGTAAATGTATTAATCCTTTCCAGTTAGGATACTGTATAGCCATCTTAGCTTTTCATTAATTGACTGCCAGTGTTTTTATGGCACTATTCCCTATTATGACAGTAAAGTTTACTTATCACAGTGTCAGTCCAGCAAAATAGAAAAAACATGGTACTCAAGGTCAGTGATAGATTTTACTCTCATTTGAGAGTCAAATTGCAAAGGTATAGAAAATGCTGCTGCAATACTTGAAAAAATCTCAAGGCTCGGATACAGAGCTTCTTCTGTAGTACATATGAAGGAGAGGACAGAGGCTGTAACTTATATTTTACTGTTTTGCCTGAAATGTTCTGAACTCTTCCTTTGGATGAGGATTCTTTGGAACTCTTCAGGGAAGTCAGACCACTTAAAATTTTGGTGCATTCTCATTGTTTGTGAAGCATCCTCATGAGTCATCTTTTCCGAGAATAGTTTTTAAAAGACAGTGGGATAGATTACATAGGAGTATTGTTCATAGTCATCAGGCAGTATCTAGTAGTTTGAGGAACAACTGAAATTTTTTGTAATTTTTGGCTATTGTGTATCTATTTTATAAGTTTATTCATCTGTCCTGTCTTGTAGTTTTGAAAGCTATTTAAAATGAAAAATTCTGTCCTAACACACGATTAAAGATAAGGCCTTGACTTTATGGAAGCTCTTTTTAAATGCGTTTTTGAAAGGAGAGCTTGAATATAGTTTTAGATTTTTTTAATACCTGATGATAAACTTTAATTTTACCAAAAGAAGTAGAAAGTACTAATTTGGACAGTAACAGGCTGGGTTTTTTCCAAATCAAAATCTTCTTGTATTATATGTTCTTGTACAAAAAATATTTTCAAGTAGCTTAATAGTAGTAATAGTTGTCTTTGAACAACAGTATTGATTTATTAGCTGAAAATGGTCTTAAAAAGGAATTAAATGATTCATATAAATGGCATGTATTTCCATGGCTAGGTGGCTAGAGAGGCTATTAAAAACTGTATCCATAAAGTTCATTTAGGAGAATCAGGATGAGATACATTAGTTTGACTTCCGTGATCAGGTCATTAAGTTATGAGTAAAGTTAAAAGCAAGTTATGTGTTTATGCTTCACATTAATAGAGTAGTGATACATTCCAGTGTTAAGTTTCGCTTGTGACTTTCTGCTTCCTCTGGAAACTGAAGTTGGAATATATTGTGAGGAGAACTTAGAAGTCTTTTAGACATACCTCAGGGGTACATTTTGCTCTTCGGTTCAGGATTCAGCCTGTCACCAGATATTTTATATATCTGTTTCTTTCCGTCTGAATCATGAGGATTGAGGGTTTCTTTTTGTTTTGCTCTGTAATTAGAGGAACAGCATCCTCTGAAAATATCCCTCTAAAAATTCCTGGCTTTCATGAGAACTAGGAAAAATCTTTCTGAGGCATTTCATAGTTGTGTTTTCTGGTACTTGTGCAGGATCTGAGGTTTTGCCTTGTAAAGTTTTGCTAAGTGTCCTAGCATGTGGCAGCAAGGTTGTTATGGAGTGCCTGTCTGTGCCTTCCATTCCTGCATCAGTTGAATTTTGATACTATCTAGATTTTTTTTCAAGCAATTGAGTTGTTTCTACATAATAAAAGATAAAGATGTTGTTGAAGCAGTGGAACTTCTGACATGGTACTGCTTATAAATATTCTTGCTCTGGATGTGATATTCACTGTTTCAGTGGTATCAGAGTTTAACTAAAAAATACAACCAGTTGCCTAATATATTCTGTACTTTAATCTCAGTTACCTGAAAACATGATTGGAGTAGGTTTATTTATTTATTTATATATATTTATATATATATAAAATCAGACAAGAAAAAAGCTGAAATGGTTAATCCTGATATTATTTTTGTATACGGGTAGGCGATTTCTTGTTGATGTTAAAAGCCCTAGCACTTTGAAATGGTTTATTTCCTCTGTAGTTGTGACCTTGCCTATTTAAATTCAGCTCCAGTTGAAAAGAATGCACAACCATCAGTCTACAGGGTAGCACTTCATAGAAATAAAGAGAAAACATAGTTGTTAAGCAAGTGGCTTGATGCAAATGCATTTAGTTGAAGGTGTTGCTCTGGCCTCCAGTCATCCAAATGTTATCCTGAATAATTTTTTATCAAATTAAACTGTTTTTTGCATATGCCCTTATGGCACCTTTTTTAATTATAACTGTACTAAAATAGTTGTATGCTGGTAACAGTTTTTAATTTATTTTACTTATATGAGGTGTTCATAAAAAACCCGCTCTGTAGTATATTTCTTGGAGTGTTGCAACATTATAAATTAAATAATACTTCAGCTGATTCTTGTGGCTGCCTCTTCAGTGAGACACAGTGAGCTTCCTAGCAGAGAAGCTTGAACCTGACACTCCTGAGCAGGTCACGTGGTGTCTGATTAAGGCTTAAGATTTCTTAAGATAAAGTAAAATATCCTTGTATTTTAAACATATTTTTTGAGTCTTAAATTGCAGACCATTTAATAGGGGTAATTTAATTTAAATTTAGTTTTAATTAGTTTGCAGCTAGAAACATTTAAACAAAAGAAGAGTACAGGTCTCCTCTGTCCAAGGTGCTTTCAAAAGAAAGAATGGTTGGAAGCACAGCCTGTCTCAGATATTTCAAAATTTACAAATAATCTGTGCCCTCTGTTACCCATTGATCTCATTTATCAGCTTATTGTCACTGGAAGCAGTATTTGGGCTGCTAAAATGGATTGCCAGCAAGATGCTGAAGCTCTCAAAGAAACTGATCACCTTCAGCAGTGGTGCCTCTTCATCACAACTGTGAAGAGGAGTTATGGAGCAGTGACTTGAATTATGCTTTAAGAAAAGGCATCTACAAATTACTTTTTAATCTTTTTTTTTACTGATACATAATGTATAAAGCAGGATTCTGTACTTATTTAATAAAAATAGACTTAATACAAAAGCAAGTTTAATTAAAACTCATAACTGGAGATGTCAGAATGCTGATCATAGGTCTGAATATACTTCTTTCTAAATTCAGTTATATATTCTGAATTTCATGATGGATATTATGTACTCAGTGCTTTGGGAAGTCATGCATAATGTAACAAGGATATTCAGTTAACAGTACCTCTAGCAAATGTTCTCTGTGCTAATGTTGTATGCCAAGTACAATGTGATATAACAAATTATTTATTTATTTTCAATAGATCATTAAATTTTATCCTCAAAATTTTGTGAATTTGCAAGAACTTAAAAAGGAAGCGTAAGCCATTTAAGATACAGGCGTAAGGAGATAGGTTTGTGGATGCAATCAAATCATAATTAGATTTTATAATCAGGTTGCTCTTCTGAGGCAGAAATAATTTTAGCAACTCCATAATGCTGAAATCCTACACCTCTCTGTGGCAAAGACTTGTAGTCCTGAAGAAAGCAAAAATCCTACTTTGAAAATAAAATGTTCTCTGTGCAAAAATGTGTGACTTTCCAAAGAGAACCAGGCCCACCATTTCTCAGTGGAGAAATACTGCAGTGTCTCTGAAATCAGTTTAAAAGTCACAGTTCTTTTGTTTGACTGTCTTTATCTACTATAACAGATTCAAAAGGCTTCTAAGGAAAAAAAGTGTTTCCTTTCTTATTAGGTCAAGAATTGAAGGATTACGCAAATCTAAATTACCCACAGCAGGTAGTGGAGAAAGTAGCATTTGAATATAATTTCTCTTTTTGGAGTGTGTTATGGCTTCTCCCTTCAGATTTTCATCAAGACTGAAATACTAAGGACCAATTACTCGAATTGACCCTTGAGGATGGGTCTCAGGGGGGAATTAACGTGGCCACAGGAAGCCCTGCCTGACCCCTCAGCAGTTCAGGAAATTCTAAGCACAATAAGTTTAAGCATTGATTTCTGCCAGAGGTGGAACACCCCAGCAGGGCAATATGTGGCAGTGTGTCTCCACTCCAGCCAGTGGCTGCTGTTTGAATTTTTTGTTCTGTCCTCAGTACTTACTGGTGGATGGCAAATGGTGATTGCAAGTAGACTGTGTAACGCCAGGAGGTCGGAAGGGCAGTTGAGCTGTTCGCAATGGAGTTCAGAATGAGTGGTAAAGTTAAGCTAAAATGACTTTTCCTGACAGCTTTCTAAGCATGTTGTGATCTATTTTCAAATCAGAGAGATTAATATTTATCCTTCTTGTTTTAATTTCCTTCACATATTCTATATATGTTGCAAATATTTAGGGGAATGGGGAAAAACCCCATCTTATATTTATTAATAAGATGATAGATAAAAATCACAGACTCAATAACAAAAAGAATTATTAAAATACATATTTTAAATTGTTAGATACTTTTTTTTATTTTTGAGAACTTTAAAATGGTGGCTAAAATGAAAATATTAAGGAATGATCCATGAAAAAATTTGCTAGAAAAATCTAAAAAATTATTCAAGAAATCAAGTTGCTGATTAAGTTTCAGATAGAGATGTGATTTAGAGAACAGTCAGTAACAGAGAAAACTAACTGCTTTTTCATATCAACTTGTATCCTTTCCTTGTTCTGAAATACTTTATTTATTTGATAAGTTAAATTCAAGGTGCCATTAAAAGTTGAAAAACATATTAGGATTTGAGGAACTGGTTATCTTTGTTTATTCTAACCATCCTCTTTCAGCCAGTGAATGTAAATTAGGTTTGAGTCTTTTAGCCGTACCAAAATCTCATATGATATGATGCTTAGAAGTAGTAAATTTTGCTAGCAGCAGAGAATGTAGACATAAATGTTAAACTTACAATACAGCATCTGCTTGGATCAACTTAATTTTGCCTACATGTATGTGCTGTATTTAAGATGGTCCTCTTTAAATAGTAACTTTTAAATAATATGCACACAATATACATATTTTAGAAAATAATTAAAATTCTGGTTGGAATCCGTTTCAATTTCAGATGGAATAGGAATCAGCTTGACCCTAACGATGATTAAAAAATGAGTAATAATCAATTGGCGAAAAAGTGATGGCTCTTCTATAATTTGCTAATGCAAAAGGAAAAACTAGGAATTTAAACTATTAGCATAAAATAGCAGTACACTCCTTGTGTTAAGTCCAGTGTAAAACAACTGTGGCCCAGAATACTGGCATTAAAAAAACATAGCAGTGATTACATGTGAAACAAACTGTGAGAATTAAAAACTTCCTTATTTTAATGGGGTTTATAATTAGTGATTCAAATCACTGATTTAAATTGATGCCCTTGATGTTGCTCTCTCTGATGCCTGGAGAAACGGATGTAAAAAAGCATTGCTTTAGTACAGTATGAAGAGGGAAAGTTTGTATCTGCTTGTGCAATGTTAATGACATTATGTCTAACCGTACCTAAGTTTGATCATTCAGACAGTTTTACCAGAAGGTAATTTGCAGGGAGTTAGATAGAGCCATGTTTCACAAAAGCTGTCCCCACAGGAGCTAAATGCCAAGGTAATCAATCATACAGCGTACTGCATCCTGTTGTTATGGATATAGTACGTTATTTATGCAGTATAAAGATTTTTTAGATGTTGTTGAAATGAACAGGCTAGCACATGACCACTCTAGGTTGTAATAAGTTACATGAGCTGCAAATTGCAATTTCATAGGTTAAAATTTGTATAGATGCCTTCAATGCTTGCAGCAAGTTAGAAGCTGATTTGCTGCAAGCGTGGACTTCTGGGGAGCAGCAAAAATTCTGTTAGAAGTCTGTAGTATGTCAATTACATCTACAGATGAGTATTTGTATACCACTTGTATTTCTTACTGAATCCAAGAGTTGTTACTCGGTCACTGGAAATAGGGTAAAACTTTTTGGCAGCAGTACAAAACCCAAAGACTGTTTGAGGGATAGCACAGTTTAGGTTCTTCAACAAGCCATTGCATAAGATATAATTAGGCACAGGCTTTTGATGGAAAATTGTCTCAGCTTTCAATTTTTCCCTCACTGCATTGTTCCAAACATTTCGGTTTTGCTGAGAACAAGATAGTCATCTTCACCAGATTCATTTAATAAGCTGTTGTATTTGTATGAGAAGCCCTAAAAGACTGATAGAAAACAGAACAGTGGTGGAACAAATAATGGCTTCCATGAAATGAGGGTGACTTGCTTCCCTTCTCTCTGTCAGATATTTTGCTTGGTTTGAAGAGAAATTTGCAGTCATACCTGTAGAGTGATTTTTAAATTGTGACTATTACCCCTCTGTGGCTGAAGAGTTCTGAAGCTGAGAGAGTTCCTGGGTTATTGGCAAAGCGCTGCTGTTCCTTACCATGCCTTGATATATTTTATTACTGTTACCTACGTACTTTTTGAGCCCATGTAAACTCCTGAATACTTCAGTGAAACATTCATGGCTTTGGTAAAGAGAAGAGGTGCCTTTGTGTATTCCACCATGCATTCTCTAGTTCTGTTGCTGTCAATTTCTTTCTTCTATACCTGGGACTTCTTCCTCTTGGCTGTTTTTCTACATTCTTTGCAGACATGCAATCAGCTCTTGTGCCATTCTCATGCCTTCTTACTCTCCCCATTTCCTACTCTCTTCCATTTTTAGATTTAGACAGCTCTTCTCTCCCCTTTGACTCCATTTGTCATCACTGTAATCTCCATCAGATCTTCTCTTGGTAGTCTTCCTCTCTTAGGCCCTCTCACTTTTGCCTTACTAGTCTTCCCTGTTTGTCTTTGATTCCCACTTCCACACTGGTCTTTTGTATTTTTTGAGCTGCCACATTTCTTCATGCCCTTCTGTTCATTTACAATGTAGACATGTTTCAGTTTTAGTTCTACTCAACAAACATTCATCAGCCTTCCTCTGATTTGTTGGTCATTCACTTGGCCTTTCCATACCCACTCCAGTTTTAGAGGGTTTGCAAATGTGACCACTCTGTTCTGGTGTCTCTCTCTTCTCTTGTGGCTTCTCCTTTATAATTTCTGGAATCTTAAAATATTCAGTCTCCTTCTGTGATGATGCACAGCCTTTTGCTTTTTTCCCTTCTCTTACTCATGGAGAAAAATACAAATTCGTGTCTGTACTCAGGAGTCTTATTTCAGTTTCTCTACTCCAACTCTGCCTTTCTGCCTAAATTAAAATCTTAGCTGACAGATTTCATGGATTAGGCAATACTCGAAAAAAAAATTTGAGCTTCTTTGCTACCTTCTTTCACAGTCATTCTGTGTATGACCACTTTATCTCACTTCAGCCTATGCCTTAGCATTGCCATGGTCACTTTCTGGTGCTTATCGAAATCCTTCCTAATTCTCTGTTTGTCTTTTCATTTACCACAGATGACAAATGTGTTCTCTCCTTCCTGAAAGTTCTCCTGTAAGTTCTCCCTGTACTAGCATTCCTCAAGCCTGCTGCATATATATTATGACATTTTATTCAATTCCTTGAGTAACGCTAACTCACAATTATTCTTAATTTGAGTTGAAGTTTTTGCTTCAAAGTTGCTTTACATTATTTTAGACCTGAAAATTTGTTTCTTTCAATTAGTTGGTCTAAAAGATCTTGCCTCGTATAAATCTTTCAGGTTCTTCATACTTGTCATTTTAAAGACATGCCTGTTGTACTTTTTCATGTAGATAAAATTGTTATCAGGGGATATTATAATTTTCTGTCTGCTGGTGGATGGCTGCCAGTTTACCTCAGAATCTTTTTCATTTTCCTCATTGAGGTTCCCCTTTGCAGAAATGCTTGTGGAAATACCAGAGGGCAGGTCTCTCTCTGTGTCATGCCCATTGCTCAAATCTTCCCCAGGCAGCTTACTTCCTTGTCATTCATCAGTCTGGATTAATCTGCTCTCTTGTGGCTTCTATGCAGAGCTTGCACTTTTTGTGCCAGCAGTTGTCTTTTGCAAAATTTTGTAGACAGAGATTCGTGGCTTAAGAGGGTGAATTCAACAACAACAAAAGCGATTAATAATAAATGACCCTGCAATTCTGCAGCATCAGCCAGTGCTTTCTGATTTACTTGTTAGTTGTTTTGAAACTTGAACAAACATGAAACTGTTGCAGCTGCCACATAGGTCTGGAACAAAGGCACACCAGGTCTTGTTCTCACAGCTAGCAATTGACTAAGTGCCATGAGCAGCGATTCCTCTTCTGTGTTTCCTTTCCTTAGTTCATGTCAAACCACCAGAAGTTAAAATAACTTTCACTGCCTGGAATTAATTTGATTCATATTTTTCTCCCTGTAAGTATGCTATTCTATATGCATATTTTGTACAAGCATTTAGAGTACGTGACTTAAGCAGTACAGTGAAAGCATAAAAATGCTGTCACTGGACAAACACTTAATGGCAGTGTAGCTCTTTGTTGTGTACTGAATACAAATCAGTTGTTTCAAGAAAAGAGCAGAACTAACCAGTTTATAGAATTCCGTGACTTAAAAGGCTTCCCTTCTAATTATTTCATGTCAGTGCTGCTGTTGATCTGTTCCTTTTTGAAAAATACCCATCACTAAGCAAAGAGTGGTTCCTGCCTGCGGTCTCTGCTGTGATTAGTGCTGGTGGTAGGACACTGCTGTGTCTCAGCAGGGCTGCAGCTCCCCCAGGCTTGTGCAGAAGTGCTGGAAAGTGATACAGAGAAGATTGTCTCATGTAGGTGCTATCTCTGGACATATGCTGAGGTTCCTTGGAGAAGGCGGATGTGTTGAAATGTTTGACCACAGACGCTACTTTGGAGACTTACTTTGGGTATTTGAGCTGACAGCCATGACTGCTGTGAACATGAAAGTGGAGAGAAAGGAGGAGTCTAAAGACAGTCCAAGGGTTATGTGTTGGGAATATAAGTTCAAAAACATTGTTCTGCACTGTAGTTTTCTAGTTGGAGTTTAGCTGTTTTTTTTGGTTTGGTGGTTTTTTTTTTTTTTTTTTACATGGCCTTAGACTTTTGGACAAGTATGCTGGCATGTCTAATTCTCTCAGACTTCCGTAATTTGTTTTAACACTGCTACTTTCCAGAATATAATGTATTTCAGTGTGTATTTTGCTTCTAGTGCTACCTACCTAGCAACTTAGTTTCTTTTCTGTTGTATTTTCATGTCTGTAGCATAAATTACACTTAAGGTAACAGTGTAGTTGTTTTATCCTGATACTAGTCTTCCCTATTGCTAAAATCACCTTGCTAATTGGCTAAATAACAACTTGAAGAAGCTTGTCTTTACAGTAAGGATTCTACGTGTGTCGTAGAAGAACAAATTGAAAAGGAGAAGTGTAAGGTCTAGCTCTGAGACATATCCATTATAATTGAAATCCAAATACATTAAAACAAAAGGTCTCTGAGTAGATTTAGAACTTCTCACCAATTTCTATGAGTTTTGTGTTTCCAGTGCTTCTGAACTGTGCTTGTGGCAGGAGCCATTTCCAGCACAAATTGCTTTGCTATAGTTACACAGGAATTTGAATGTCAGAATATATGCATCAATGTCTGCTGGTTTGGAACACAGGCTTACCCATTCACTGACCATAAAATGTGGGGATTTAGGAAAGCCAAGAAAGAAAATTAAGTATTCTCATGTGCATTATGTGAGAGCACCAGTAAAAGTAAGATTCTGCTGGCTAAACGAGGCATACTCTATTGTTTGAGATCTCTAATGACTTAAAAGAAATAAAAAATTACTGCATGAAATTGAACCTTGATGTGACTGCTAGTGATCAGGAATGGTGAATGATTGAAGATGAGGCTAAAAATTATCTGTCCCTTCTAGTGAAAACCAGGAATCAAATTCTCTGAAGTGTTGTAAAAACCAGCAACTATGACCGACTCATTCCAGAGCCCAAAGATCAGTGAGATCATCTGAATGCATGGGTCATGTCTGACTGACTGACCTGGAACCTTGGTTTCCCCAGTTTTTGCCTACCAGCCTATCTGGCCAGAGCCATGGAACATGGATGCACCTCAGATGATAAAGAGGGGAGCTGTGAGTTTTGGCACAGCTTGGACGGCTCTGTGTTTGTCAGATTGTGTGTAGTTTGCTCCACTGGCTCCCAGTCAGTTTTCAGTTTATGCTAAGGCTTTTGTCTTGATCTTCAAAACAACTGTTGGATCAAACACCCTAGCAACATCAAAGGCTGTATTTCATTTCTGAACTGCCAGAAAAGCTGTATTCCTCTAGGGCAATGTAGATAATGAAGTATCAGAGCAATCATTCATCAGCTGGGGACAGTGTGTTGGGTTGGGGTATAGGCTGTGAAAAAAACCCAGACCTGTGAGGTGATCAGGTGAACCTACAGTAACACATTTTAAAGAGAATGTTATAAAACCTCTCTGTATGTATTAATGGGTTCCATCATAAACGTGATGCAAAAGCAACTTCTGTTTTCATCTAAAAACTAATTGTCAAAAAGAAGAAAATTGAGAAAATTCGGAATGCTGCCAGATCTTTCAAGATTCTTTATTTTTAAATATCCTGTTATATGAGCCATAATATGCTAAAATTCTGAAAGTTGTGTACCTGTGTTGGGTAACCTCCTAGCAGTGTTTAGAACTTAGCTTTTCTTGGCATTACAATCACAGGCATCCCTTATTGGGAGAGGCATAATAGCAAAAACTAAAGGGTGGCATAGCTCAAAAAGGACAGAGTATTAAGTGTGATGGACTCAAGTGTGATCAAATTCTAACCAGACCGTAAGAGTTTTGTTTCCAGCTAATTGGAAATATTCTCCCACTGTGCTTTGTCAAGTACTATCTACAGAACTGATAGTGCTTAAGCAATTATTTCTCCCCTCTCAACCTGGTTGCTAGAAACTGATAAATTGCCTAAAGTGTTGAACATCAAAAGTGCAACTCTAGACAATTTAATTGGAGGGAAAAAAACTTCTTAAACTAGAAAAAAAAACTGTCTTAAATTAGATATAAATTTAATACCATAATAAATATGTATTTTAGAAATGAAATCTAAATACAGTATTTTTCTATCTACAGGTCTTCATGTAGATAGAAGTTCTGCTATTTTTTTTTCTTCTGATGGTAGTCAGATAATTGCCATCTCAGTACCTATTGCCTGGTAGAAATGAGAGATCATTCTGGTTTTTTTGAACATTCAAGTCCCTTGGGTGTCTGAGGTGCATCAGTTTCTTAATTTTAAGTTTCTCTTAGCCTGCCTAACTCATTTACCTGAGCTCCATCAGCCATTCAGGCCCCCTTAGGAGGAGGGGAAGTTATCATTACATCTTGTAACAAAGACAGAAGATGAATTGGAGGTATTCTGTTGATAAATATGGCAAAAGCTCTAGAGGAGCCTGTCCTGTCTGTGTCACAGGGTGTATGTTTTCAAAATGACTGCAATAAAGTCAAATGTGATTGTTGGCTTGGTACAATGTGGAATGTTGACGGCAACAAGGTTTCCAAAACTTCCAGCGCAGAAATTTTGCTGGATTTTTCTGAGATGTTGAGTTTGCATAAGAAGAATCTCTTCTTCAGAGGGAGACTGTGTGAATGCAAAAATTATTGCATCTCAGTGTCATGTTCAAACTGAAAGTCTTTGTGCAGGTTTCTGTGGAACTAGAATTACAAAATACATGGCCTAGTGTGGTACAAAGAGAGAGAGCTTGTCATCCCTGAACAGAGTCAAAAGATGATTGCCACCAAATTCAGTTCTCTTGGCCAGCCTAATTTGATGTCTTTGATGTCAAGCATGGCATGTTTCCTTCCACAGCTGAGCTTCACAATAAGTACACACTCCAAAGTGGGTGTTACATTGCAGCCAGCCTTAGACATGAAGTATAGGCCATCAAAATCTCTTCTTCTAAACTCTTTTGATGGTGATTGCCTTAGGACAAGTCTAGTCCTGAGTCTGTAAATTGCATCCTAGTTGTGTCTGAAGAACTTTTACACGTGTTATTTTGAACTATGATTTTACTTCTTTTCTCCAGCTCTTGTGGTGAGTAATGTGAAGTCACAAGATTTCTTCTTCTTGACTGGCTGATATTCATTTGAAGTGAGAGAGGAAAAATAATGAGTTTCTGTTGTTCAGCTGTGGATGATAAATGTTCCTGCTCAGGTTCTTAACATTTTCAGGGTCTTAGAAATATTTTAATGAATATGTAAGCAGTGATACTTACAAGAAATACAGCCTCGTGATTCCTGATGAGTGAAAAAGGCATCTTTGCCAATTATTTCTTTTGCTGTAGCAAGCATTATGTTTAACACTTCTCTGCATATTTTCTGCTGGACAAAATTAATATGAATATGTAATTAAAGCGAGGGTTTGGTCTGTGTGTCACAATGGAGAATATTAATGAACAGCCCCAAGTTTTAAAAGATGACTGCCAATAAATGTTAGTAGTACAGAACTCTGTTGCATGGTGTCACACATACATATTAAAAATACATTATTTCATATAAGAGCTTTGAATGCTACTTCTCTTTCTCTTTTCTTTTCAATATAAGATTGGTATGCACCAGCTATATCAAAAGAATAGGTGCAATTGGAAGGACAAGTAAAGAGCAAATATTTAATGTTGTAAGAAATTAAAATAAGCTATAATTTAATGCAGAACGATTTTCAAATGAGAAAATTCATTAGCAAAAAGGTGACCTTAAAAATAGTTTTCTGTGGAGTTAGTAATGCTCTGTAAGATAGTACAAAGAGATGAGCTTGAAGACTTTTTTTGTAAGTAAAAACCCTGCAAAACCAAAACCAGCTTTCTTGTGAAGTGGTACCTGAAGTTCCCGAGAATCAACATGCTTTTCTGTTGGTGGTTGTTACCTTAGGAAGCTTACAGTGGTGGAGTCTGACAATGCTTTTAGTCATTTTATACACCCAACTATATATATACTTTTACTGGTATTTAAAGTAGTGAAGAACAAAGTGTGTGTTCACTATGTTTTTCTTCTGCCTTCCTCTGCCAGACTGCAAATCTGGCTTTTGTCCCTTTCTTCTACTTGCTTTTAGTACACTGCAGAAGTGTCACTAGTCAAGCAAGAATGGACTCTTGCAGTGGTGACTAATCTTATCCTTCACCAGCTCATTGCCTTTCACTCACTGTGTATGCAGATATAAAAGAGACCATTGGTATGGTTTCTGTTTGACTTTTAAATTTATTTTTATTGCAGGAAGGTATATCCACATAAAGACTGTTCTTTAAAAACTTGATGATAGAAATGGTGAAAAAGCAAAACAAAAATCAACTTTAAATATATAATGATGTGAAGTTATTCATAGAATGAAAGATCATTTAAATGAGTACTGTTTTAGAAACTCAGCTGTGTGCCTGTTGATTAGATATATAAACAAAAGGTAGCAATGTCTTTAATTATAATTTCTTGGAATTCGTTTTTGCTTTCCAGCATAAATATGCATGGATCTAGGGTTCGTGTTACTTAGAAATGCCTGTAAGCTCGCTGTCTGCATTTATGTGTGCATATACAATTGCATGTGCCCTCCAGTGTATATGGTTCTTTGTGCCTACTAGCAAAAATTTACAAAAGTGGTACCATCAGTTCAGGATTAAGTGGAGCAGAACCTGTATCTGCAAAATTAGCCAGCTTTTTTATATTATCCAGGACTTCTGTGGAGCAGCATCTTCTGTGCTCTCTTTGTTAAGGAATTAGTGAGGCACTGCTGCACCCTGGGGAAATTTGCCAATGCCATCAGCTCATCTGAGATGTGCTGTGGGGTCAGAGGGAGCCTGAGACCCAGAGAGGAAGGATGAGGGGATCTGGGAAGACACCTGAAGAACATGGATCTCTTGCAGAGGATGGGTGAAACTCCCTTAAAGCAGTTAATTCAGCTTAAGCAGCTTTTTGGTTTTTAGCTGCAAGGACACCCAGATGAGTTTTAAATCAGACTATTTCATTAAATCCACCTAACAGCAGTGATTTATGTGTCCACCTGTGAGTGTCTCTTTGCCAGTGTGTTTCTGAGGGACAGTAAAGCTGCATATTACTTAGACACTTGCTCTCAGATGGCTGTTGATTAGTTGCTGCCCGGATTTCTCCTAGATTTCGTAGATTTAAGATTACAATATTGGAAAGTAGAATTTGAACATAAATCCTTGTGCTTCCTTTTTTAATAATGTTTCTTCAATCTTTAACAAACAGCCTTTGAGGAGAGTACTCATGATGACAGAAATGATTCTCTTTTCCTGGCTATGATCCTGGTGGTATTTGACTGCATTTGGGGGCAGTGGTTTTTGTTACAGCCTCCCTATTAAAGGGGTTATGACAAGTAACATGGACTTGTTTGCTTGTCTAGTAACTCTCCATTTGTCACCTCACAGGCTGAAGAGGAAACAGTGGCCTTTCTTGATCACAGTGGAAGTGAAGAAGAGTTTGATCCAAGCACTCTCCCAGATCCTGATAAATTCAAAGACTCTGATGCAGAGCAGGATTCAGAAAGTGAAGACAGCTATAGGTATGCACCATCTTCCATGTTCATTTTAAAATGATGGTTTTTATAAACTGTTTTGTTTACATGTTAGGAATTCGTCTTACAGTCCTCCTTCTCATGGGATTTAGTATTTGACTTATAAAAGTTTGTGTGTTAGGTGTTGAAGAGGAATCTGAGCTAAAGGTTACTATTTTCTTTTGTGAAGTTGTGTAAGAATGATTTTTGAGTCCATATTGAAGGGATCTTGGTGAGACTGTTTCACATGCAAAAATCTTGACTAATACTGTGGAAGTTTCATGTGTTTCTCTGGTGGTCTTACCCTCTCTGGATGCCCAGTGCCTACCAAAGCCACTCTATTACTGACCTCCTCAGCTGGACAGGGAAGAGGAAATGTAGATAACATCTCAGGGGTTGAGATAACACCAGGAGAGATTCCTCACCAGCTACTGTCATGTGTGAAGCAGACTTGACTTGTGAAGAAATGCATTTATTTATTGCCAATCACATAACAGTTGGGTAATGAGAAATAAACCCAAATCTTGAAACACCTTTTCTCCACATCTCTCTTCTTCACAGGATTAACTTAGAATTTCTTCTACATCCTCATCCTCAGCCACACAGAAGGATGGGGAATGGAGGTTGCAGTCAGTTCATGACACATTGTTTCTGCCACTCCTTTCTCCTCAGGAGAGGATCCTTTCCCTGCTCCCAAGTGGGGTCCCTCCCACAGGGGACTTCTTCCGCAATCTTCTTCAACTCTTTCCTGTAGGCTGCAATTCTTTATGAACTATTCCAGTGTGGATCCCTTCCATGGCACACAGTCCATCAGGAGCAGGTTCCTCCAGTGGGGACTCAAGTCCTGCCAGCAAATGTGAACGTGCTCCAGCATGGGCTCCTCTCTCCATGGAGCCACAGGTCCTGCCAGGACCCTGCTCCAGTGTGGGCTTCTCAAGGGATCACAGCCTTCTGGGGCTCCATGGGCTGCAGGGGCACAGCTGCCTCACCATGGCCTGGACCATGGGCTGTGGGGCAATCTCAGCTCAATGCCTAGAGCTCCTTCTGCCCTGACTTGGGGGTCTGCAGGGCTGTTTCTCTCACGTATTCTCACTGCTCTCCCTGGCTGCTTTGGCACTGTTTATTTTCCTTAACTATGCTATCCCAGAGGCACTCCCACTATCACTGATGGGCTCAGCCTTGGCCAGTAGTGCATCTGTCCTGTTTCAGAAATGCATTTCTCTTCCGTCACATTACAGGTTCTTGCGGGGTGGAAGGAAAAATGTTGAAGTAATTTAAGGATTTAATGATCCCTTTGCACCTGTGCTGTATTAAATAAATTTGTTCAGGGTAAAACTTGATAAGTTCTGTGATTCAGTATTGTTCAGACTCTTCAAGACTCAAGCGAAGGGGACTCTGAGTAGAAGCAAATATATAATAATAAATTAATTCAAATCAGTGTTTATAATTGTATGAAGCAGAAGAATTTGTTTCATGTAGTTTAATAGAAAAGCACAGGGTGGGAATGAGGATCTGTACTTGATGCCAACATATTGTGGGAAGATGAAGGGATACAACATGAAGTCCTGTGGTTTACTGCAACAAGAAGGCCACTTGTGTGTTTCTGACAAACAATGTATCATGTAACAGATTGAGAAGGATGATCTTGACACCTAAATGGGAGCATAGATGTCTAAGTTCATAAAGCTCTTGCTTTTCACATCTGAATCGAGTGAATCCTGGGGCTAGATTGTCCTTACCCATGTGTCACTGTGTGTTGTGGAGTCAGTATGCAGGACTGGTTGTGGGACATGGATTTAAGGACTAGATAACCCTCAGTTAACAGGCTGGTGGCCATGTCCCTTGGAGCCTGTTCACCAGTGAATGCCAGTAGAACTGACAAGGATGGGGAAAAGCATTGCTTTTTCTGAGCAGCAGTAAATCTCTCCTTCTTTGTGTGAGGGGTGTATGTATTCATACATCACATTTTGTATTGATCCTTTCCGCAGAATGTCAGTTAGACTCAAGATTAGCTCCACTTTAAGAATAAAAGTTGACAGAGGTGGACAGATTTTTGGCGGTGGTAGTAAGTACAGACTTTTGTTGGATCAGTGGCTGATCTGGCCCCCCTAGAGTCAGGTCATGCACTCTTAAGGAGAGCAAGGACTTAAAGAAAGTCAAGGTCCTTGATAATCTTCCCTTCCTGTGGAGTAGATTAGGAAAGAAAGAACATACACTGAAGGAAAGCAGGGAGGTTTCCTTTAATGTATCTCTAGACATACATACACTGAGCATCAAAGCTGCCTTTGGAGCTGGAGAACAGACCACTACACACGTTGAAGAAATGTGGTTTCATCAACACTGCTTACTGGAAACAGTCCTTGGCCTATCTTACTGCACCAAAATACTGAGACATTGCCCAGAAGAGCTTTAGTTGGCACCATGTGAAGCTGCAGCAGTTGTGGACAATCTAACGCCAATACTTGTGACTGCACCAAATCCATTTAACCTGTAACAGCATGACTGATACTCCCTGGGCAGGCCATGGCCAGCACAGGATTATCCATCACGTGCTGCACTGTCACCAGAGTCATCAATGGTGCTGCCTTCCAACACACCCCACTCAGGCACTCTTAGACACAGAAAGTCTGTTTGCAGCTGCTCCAAAGCTTTCATGCTCAGTGTAGATATGTCTGGTGAGGTGGTCTGAGCACCCTGTAGAAGACTTTTGAGAAAGAGCAAGGTACAGTGAAGGAACTTAATTTGAGGTGTTAAATCAGCAGTCATGCCTCATGCAGCTCTCTTAGCATTGCTATTGAATTGTACGATGAGTTGCTTTTGGGGCTGGGAAATACCGACCTAATGATTTTAACAAAAACAAATCAGCTGAGAGTCACATTGGGCTTTGAGATGAGAAAACACAACTCTATTCTGTTTTATATTTCCAAAATCCAGAGATTTTGCTCAAAAAGTTGGATTAAAATAGGAATATGTTGGGCTACACTAGCTGCTCCTTGCTTTAAGGGGGGGAAAAGCTTCTAAAAGGGATAATTCATAGTAAGTGTGAGACCTAGGGTGTCTTCGTTCAAGAGTCTTTAAAAAGAGACTATCTGTCCATGGTTTCAGAAGTCAAAATCTTCTCTCTGTCCTCCCACAGAATTTTTTTAAACTGGGGGAGCTGTACAAATCATGAGTTAAATTTGCCTTTGCATAAAAACTCCCTTCCAGCCATACCTCTATAAGCAGAGTAATTAATGACTTCAAGCATGTAATATGAGATTAATTTTTGTGTATCTAGCAACATTCATCACATTTGGTTTAAGGCTATCAAATGTAAATTGTTAATGAGGTGAAAAATCTAAGAATATAGAACAAGGCAAAAGAAAAGCAGCTGGATTTCTTAAATATTCATTTTGCAATCAGATTGAGGTTTTGGTATTTCTAATTCTTCAGCTTCTTTAAATAAAAGTATTGAGGAAGAGCAAAATTCAGATTGACCTCATCATTATCTTCTTTAAATCTTTAATGGGTGCAACTGATCACATTAACTCCTAGATCAGCATGGAGAAGATCTTGGACATGAGGGGAAACATCTTAGTTCTGGTGCTGTTTTGTTTGTGACTTTATGGACAGTCACCAGGTGACAACTGTGCAAGTTAGTAGTCAATGCTACTTTGTTGTGTGCCTTCCTTTATTTATTAAAATTATGGGCAAATTGCAGTTTCTTACAGCTTCTTCTTACAGCAGGATGCTGATGATGACCTGCTAAGTTTTAGGTCATTCTTGATGAGGTTCACATTGCATTGTCTTTTGAGATGATTTATCAGCAAATCATGGTGCTCCTTCTAAAATGGATTGTTCAGGTCATATCTGTGACTTTGTGAAGGCCAGAACTTAATGTTGTGATGGCCAGAAAAGCACCATAGGAGAGACATTATAAAAGGTCTCAGTTTAAAAGCCTTGGTCATTCTGATTAGCTGCAAAATTGGACATTGAGGTATTGAATTGCTCTTGATAGAGGCTTATATATTTGATTTTAGAGGCGTTTTGATTTATATCAGTGGAATGACCAGTAAGGGAATCAGAATCATTTAGGGTGAAAAAGACCTTTAAGATCAAACTGTTAACCCAGCCAAGTCCCACTAAACCACATACCTCAGTGCCACATGTACAGTCTTATAAGTACCTTAAGGAATGGTGACTTCACCACCTCCCTGGGCAACCTGTTCCAGGACTTGACGGCAAGCCTTTTGGTGAAGAACTATTTCCTGTTATCTAATCTAAACCTCTACTGGTGCAATTTGAGGCTGTTTCCTCTTGTCCCTGTCACTTGTTACCTGGCAGAAGAGGCTCACCCCACCTGGCTGCACACTCCTCTCAGGCAGCTTTGAAGAGCAGTAAGGTGCCCCTTGAGCCTCCTTTTCTCCAGGCTGAACACCCCCAGCTCCCTCAGCTGCTCCTCACAGCACTTGTGCTCCAGACCCTTCCCCCGCTCTGTTGCCCTTCCCTGGACCCGCTCCAGCCCCTCAATGTCTCTCTTGCACTGAGGGGCCCAGAACTGAGCACAGGATTGGAGCTGTGGCCTCCGCAGTGCTGGGTACAGAGGGACGGTCACTGCCCTGCTCCTGCTGGCCACAGCCTGGCTGATCCAGGCCAGGATGCCATCGGCCTTCTGGGCCACCCGGGCACACTCTGCCTCATGTTCAGCTGCTGTTGACCAGCACCCCCAGGTCCTGTTCGCCCAGGCAGCTGCCCAACCACTGCCCCCAGCCTGCAGCACTGCCTGGGGCTGTTGTGACCCCAGTGCAGGACACGACCTTGGCCTTGCTGAACCTCCTAGAGGTGGCCTCAGCCCATTCATCCAGCCTGTCCAGATCTAGAAAATAACACAGCACAATATATTTTAATTACCATTTTTATGTGCTGTAGCATTCTGACAGCAAGTAAGGAAGAAGCTGCACTGGGCTTTATGGAAGGGACTGCAGTAATTAATCTTCATTAGGATTGCTGCCATGGCCTTGTGAATTAAAATTTATTACATGGAAAAAGTTTTGGGCCCAGCATGTTTGATTAGCAAAATGCCAATATTTATGGGATAAATTATTCCTAACTTTTCTGAACTGTATTTTACTAGCAGATTCATTCATTATTCCTGTACATTTCTTTGCGAAAGAGCTTGTGTGCTTTGTTGCAGCCTGGAAACTTGACTCATGGCCTGTAGTTCGGTGGCGAGGGTGGTTTGTTTCCAGAGGAATGCTGGTAATCCTATGCTCCAAAGCATCCTCTGATAAATGTTAAGTGAAGCAGAGCCTGTCTAGAGATCTTGCCAGGATCACGTTGTTTAAACAACAGCTACTTGGCTGTGTGACTGCACATTTCAAATGGCTGATTCTCAAGCATTTAAAATCTAAATGTTACAGCTTGTTAAGACATTGCTTACAGCCCAGAAGCAAGTTAAATACTAACAATTAAAGTTTTCTCTTTTTCCCTGGTATTACCTGAAAATATACTTGTGAGTTTATTTTGTGGTAGTTTAGAATTTCTTGGTATATAACTGTCAGGGTCATAGTTAGATCCCATTTCCCAGATGCCATTCAGATACACTGGTGTTTCAGGGAAAGGATTCATAAACTGTACTTTAATGTTTGAGTCATAAATATTTCCTACCAAATGATAGCATCTTACTTAAGTGTTACAGCTGAGGAAATGGTGGCCACAGAAATTACTGTGCCTATTGATAAGTTGGCTATTGATAGCTCCTCACCTGTGTAAACACAAAGTAAATCCTTTCATCAGGCAGCCTCAGACTGCATGGATTGTTCAGGCAGCTGAAAAGCTTAATTTCGCCAGATGGTAAAAGGAAGGAATTGTAAGCCAGATGCACATGCCACTTTTGAAATGTTATTAGTAGAAGACAAAAGGATGCACTGGCCTTGGTTTGGATCTGAATTGGGGATTGCTTTCTAACTGAGTCGTTCTGCTAGAAAATAATTTACCTTAGCATAACTTTTGTTGGCAATTTGTGAACACGAGCTGGTAGTACATCAGTTTGTGTGTTTGTAAGGAATGAGGGGCCATTTATGTCCATGGAAACGACAAAAGGACTGGCTTTACAGGGTGACAGGCCTTCAGTTAATGGAGACTGAGGAGGAATTCATTTGACAGTAAGTGCACAAGTTATTCCTTTATAGCTGCTTTTGCTCACTGAGTCCTTTCACATTTGGAACTGAGAGTTATCCCTGTTACAACTCCTCCAAAGAGCTTTCTGTTCATACAGCTAAGGAAAAGCACCCTGAATGAGTACAAGATGTCTCTGAGCATCATGATGCCACACATTTTTCATCTCCCTTTTAAAATTGCCACTATCACCTTTTGTAAAAGCCACAACTCTGACTGGTCCTTAAGAGCCCTTTCCACACCACCCAAACCAGTGCTGGTAAAAATCCATCCTGGAGGAACAGGGATGGGTGTTGGACTTGCTGTTCTTCAAAGGTCCCTTTCAACTCAAATCATTCTGTGGACAGTCAGTCTGTCTTCCTTCTGCATCTGAAAATTAGGAACATCTTATTGATACATTTCACATGATTCTCTGTTTACCGGCTGGAGCTGTTGTTAAGAAATACTGTTTGGCATCTACTTTTTGTGCATTATGAAAACACAGCTATTTTGCTCTCTTCATTGCTTGTTGCTTTTGCTGCTGCGGCTTCCTGTGTTATACATTCCTCTTTATTCACCTCTCCAGGTCACAGCCCAGCTGGGGTCAAATTAGTGTGAAAATACGCTTGCCTGTGTGTAGATGCATCTTCTGTTTACACTGCTGATCAAGCTGCACAATCCCTCAGTAACAGTAAGGAGCAGCCTGACTCAGCAGAATTATCCCACAAAACTTATGATGACAATTATTCATAATTGTGTTGATGTGCTTTTGTTTGTGGAAAAAGCTGAGGAATCTCACAGTTCAGTTCCTTCTGAACGTGTTTTATATTTAAATGTTTTACCTTATAGATATCTATGCCTAAGGTCTCTGAAACTCCAGAAGTGATTATAATTTTTGGTGTTTAAAGTCTGCTGTTTCATAGCTTGTAGGTACAAATGCATAGCTTGTGAGGTTTCTTCAGGGTTTTAATTGCTCAGATGTTTTTAACTAATGTCCTAGATGAAGCATTAGTCAATTATGAATGCAAACTGGGCTTCAGAGTCCGTTCAAAGACTGGAAATAATTGGCTCTTTTGCAAACAAGCTAAAATGCTTTTACTTAATGAGGCCTTTCTTGAGCTTTTAAAGTGAACCCCTACAGTCTGTCCTGATCAAAGTGAACACCATGAAACTCCAGCCCAGACCCACACTGTCCACTTGGAAAAGTGAGAATTCTTTCTGCTTCAGTATATTTTCATATCCTGTCAGTATAGCTTCAGCATTTATGGAATATCTTATGCACTACAGAGAGAAATATGAGAGAAATATTCCTTTCCCCAGAAAAGGAATAAAATGTTGGTAGCAAGCCCTGAAAAGCCACCCCCATGCAAATGACAGCTCAAAGACAGCAAAGTTGTTATATCCTGTGAATTGCAGGAAGAGTGAGTATTTGGAGCAGTCATCATCTATTCATGAATCATCACTGAATGTTTTTGGTTGGAGGGGACCTTCTACATCATCCAGGTCCAGCAGTCCCTGCCGTGGGCAAGGACACCCTTCACTAGGCCACGTTTCTTTACACTCCTTTCTCTTGGGTAGGCAAGGAAGAACAATATAAAGGTAGGGTATTTCATTTGCCTTAATTGTGGAAATGCAGGGTGTTTCTTATAGGATTTCCCTCCTTCCTCTGGGCTGTAATGAGTAGGCAGGAGGTGGCACAGTTCTTCTGTGCAAGGTGGGATGGATCAAAGATGGAGGCAGGTCATACTTGTGCAGCCCATCAGTACAAGGCCATCAGATCTCCTGTAACAATTCCTTCATCTCTGTGGAGGGGCAGCCAGAAAGCACAGTGTACAAGCTGCATTGTGCTGCTGATCCCTCTCAGAGAGCATTTGGGAATTCGCTGAAAACTGCTGTGTTTGAGGTTGATGTTTGGGTTAGGCTGGTTTCTAGTGAGTGGTGAAACCAGCATTTCACAGACTGTTAACTAGCCCTATTAATGGGAAAAAATTAAGTGGGCAGCTGAAGGTGGGTTGAGTTGGGCTTTGGGTTCCTTTGCTGTGTTGATTCTAAGGACAGTATTCCCCAGAAAGAGCTATTTGTTGTAACTGCTGTTTCTAATTGTTAAATGTCTAAACAGTATTTCTGAATGGAACTGTTCACAAGCATTACATTTACATTTAAGCCATTGTAAAAACTATGGACATGAAAAAATGAAATGTTGTTGAAACATTTTTAAGTAAACTGAATTTTCTGAGTAGAAATTTGACAAATTTTAATTGAAAATCTGAATTTAACCAACTTTTTTAGAAAAGCCTTAACTCCGTTTCTGAAGCTCCATTTCAATTTTTGTTATATTTTAAAAAATACAAACACAAAAAGCTGAGAATGCTGTTTTGTTCCAGTTAGTTTGTTTGGATGGAATGATTTGGGGTGTGGAGGTTTGCATTTTACTAGTTTTGGGGTATGAATGCTACCCTACAGTATACATCTGTTCACAGATATATCTTAGAATAGATTTTATTCAATTGTTTTAAATTTAGATAAGAAGATTTATAGCATTTTTAGAATGTTTTGGACAAAAAACACATGAAGATACATGAAAGCTCTGTCTTTCCTCCCATTGTTGTCACATGGCATGTGGTAGAAGCCAGGGTGATAAAACAGATTGGCAGCTGTTTCATCCAGATTGAAGGCTGCAAAAGGCAGTTCATTCAAGTCTTTTAAAACAGCAGAAGAAATAGGAATTCACCTGGGAAAATTACTGGGTTTTCCTCTTCCTCTCATGGCAAAGAGGTGTTTAGTAGCTTCCAAGGAAAATGTCTGAAAGAATGGGAAAGAGCGATCAAATGAGATAGTCTCAGATCAAAACTGTATTAAGTGTAGGATTTGTCAATGAAAGGACAGTTCTTATATTTTTATTTTTGGTGCATATTTACTGTTGGCAATATCTTGAATGCAGGTCAAGGTCCACTGGCACATCACGAAATCAGTTTTGTCAAGTTGTCTGTTGCTGTATTAGGCAGCACATATTAGATAAGACTTATAGCAATATCCTGATACACTGTAATCAATTAAGACAGCAGAACATCCACCACCACTTCGGTCTGAGAGCAGCTCTAACTTAGGCATTCAGAGTTCATCAGCTTCCATTTCTTCACCCTTTTGAATTGTAATTTTGTTTGCTCTTATCTTGACACAAATTTGCCTTGTTTAAAAGGAATTGTTAGATTACATGATGATATTGATTACCACAGTTGTTAAAAAGACTAATTGATTTTTTTCTGCAGTGAACTTGAGGAGGAGACTGGAAGAAAGAAGAGAAGCTATAGCAACACTGCCACAGCAGAAGAAATGCCACTGAAAAGAAAAAAGATGCATTTCAGCCACGAGGAGGACCCCTGTTTGCCCTTAGATACTGGGCTTTCTCTGGCAGAGGATGAAGAGCTTGTACTGCATCTGCTCAACAGTCACAACTAATTATTTTTTCTGCAGGTTTTCTTCTCTGGGACATTTCCACAATTTTGTCAGTAGTTTACACAAAATGAATTTGGCATCTGGGCAGCTGGATCCGCGTGAATGTAGATAAATGGGTTCCACGTGCAATGGGATTGCCTTAGATTGGCTCATAGGTTATAGACAACGTTTAGTTTGATTTATAAGGCTTTCTAAATGAACTTTTCATCCTGAATCCCCAGGTGTCATTTTGCAGTAGCCTGTTCATAATTTTAAATCTCCAAGTTTTGAAACAATTACCTTCTTTTATTTTCATCTTGCTTTAAATGAAAACAGGATGTTCCTTTCTTGACCATGCCAAGTTTGTTATTCTGGAAGATATATGTGTACTAAAATTTTTAAGGAAGAAATGCTGTTGGCAGCTCAGATCATATTACTTAAAAATGAAGTATGTACTTTCTTCTGTGTATAAGGCACATGTTTTAAGAATATTTTAATAAAAATTTCTAGAGCCTTGATGTAAACTTAACTGTCTCTTTCAGCTTTGTTATGAAAGCTTATATTTATCCCTCAGGTATCACTTCTGTTATGATTCTGTCACTGGTGTTAGGCAATTCAGAAAACAACATTTAGAAGCTAAAACTGAGTCTTGTCTTTGAATCCCATATGAGTGAGAACACATTGTCTCATAGTAGTATCTGTTTGGTCTTTCCATATGTCCATATGAACATATTAAATACTCCATTTTTGTCAATAACACTCTTTTTTTGTCATAGGAATCTATCATCACCTATTCAGTACAACCCTTTCCGCCTCTCCCTATACTTTATCTTTTAGCTCAGTTACCCAAAACTGAAAATATACTGCAAATTCTTGCCTCCAAATGTTTCTTCCACTGTTCTGCCAGCAGGCAGGGTATCATAAAAACAATATTATAGGCAGAGCACATCTGCCATCTGCTCCTTCCTGACAATGTGGAATGAGAAGAAATGACTGAGTTTCACAAACAGCTAAACATGAAAGATGGGACCTGCTTGGCAGCTGATGCACAGTGTTTGTTTAGTCTACAGTGCCACAGTGGGCCTGGAAAATGTTGTGATCTGGGACCAGCATCACTGATGAATCTGTTAATGAAGAAGGATCTGCTGTGGTGCTGCTGTGACTGGTCCACGTGTCCCGTGTGCCATCCTGTGAATGGTTGCACTGAATGTAATGAGCAGCCTCAGCAAAATATCTGTCTGTGCTGGGATAGCAGAGCTCCTGCTCCTGTAGCTGTGGAGGAAGACAGAGAACTGCAGTGCAGAGAGCTCCACCAGCAGAAAGCTGCTCAAAGATCATTTGGGTATGGATGACAACACATACAGTGGTGTGTACTTCCTGGAGATATTCAGAGATCCATAGTGTACTTGGTGGTGGTCAGTTGTCTTGTACATCACCTGATGTCTCTCAAATCAAAGCTTTTCTCTAAGAAGCATGAACAGTTGTGGTTGAGGCAAGCAAGTAAAAAACCAAAAGACGTAATGTTTCTGACTAGAACATTCTTGTATGCCGAAGTGGGAGAGAGATGTTCTTACCTACTAAACAATAAGACTACAATTTAAATTATACATACTGGAAGTATTGTGGTGCACATCTTGTGATGGTGTTTTAATTGTCTGCATAAAAATAATTGTTTCAAGTGCTTTTACTTTTGTATTTCTATATAATGAAATTTCTAATGTATTTGTGTTGTTTGATATAAAGCCACTGTTTCTTGAATCCTTATGAATTTGCCCATCTACTTCAAATGTGTCCATCCTTTGGTGTGTATATAAAGAATGAAAAAGAAGAGGGAAGGGGCTTAAGGCAGATGCTCCATGCCACGAGTGTATGTAAGAACAGGTAACTGCTGCATATGCTAGAAATGCTAAGACGAAAAAATTCAGCATTTTTGGGAAGCAGCTGTGGTTCTGGGTTGTCATTCCTGTCAGCTGTAGGTCTGCTTTAAGGGGCTCCTCACCAGCCCTGCTTTTAGCAGTGTTTTTCTGGTCTAAGCAAAGAAGCACAAATAGACAAAACAAATACCAGTCTCAGGACTGACTTGACTGAAGGACTTTTTCCAGGGAGCTTGTTTCAGTTCGCACCTGGGGACCTCTCAGTCTGATGCCAAAAAACCTGGCATGTGTGTCCAGGGCTAATGGGCAGGTGGAGCAAGGCTGGCTGGGCATGCCACCCATCATCTATTTCCTTTTTTCCTGGTCCCAGGCATGCCACTGTAGTATCAGAATAAATCCCAGGCTCTCGCAAGGTTGTACTTCATAGCATTATAGTCCCAGCTTACACAGGAGAAGTGGAAGTGGGGAAATCATAGCCAAAGGCTTCCTTGATAACTTTATGTAGTTGATCTGCACCTCCTAAATCACTTGTGGTTTACCAAGAGCACCCTCCCACTTGGCATCTGAACTGCCTTCTGTTCAGAATTGTAACCTTCAGGTGTTGCAGTGTCTGCTGGGATGGGTTTTAGGCTTCTTCACCCCTGTAACTGCAACCTATGGAAAATCCCCTTTGGAGACTTCTTCAGGAGGGGTGGAAGAGTCTGAGTAAGGTGCTGAGTATTTTCCAAGGCCAGTGGCCAGGAGACATTCTTAAACTGCCAAGCAGGAAGTCTTGTTTTAATTAATGCATTTTCAGATCAGTTTGCATTTTTGTATTATCTTAATAGTGGTTGATTTCCTTCTGCTGCTAGAATGGCTCTAGTGTGTTGATTTATAGCTGGATATAGTATTTATTAAGATCTAGTACATGTAGCTAATTCTCAAGATATACATTAGGCATTTGTGTAATGACATAGTTTGGTCAGCTTTTATTCAGAATCAACTTTTCTCTTTGTTGTCTACAAAATAATGAAGCTTTTTGTTTGCCAGATAATTTATTGCAATTTGTTTGAAGCCTCTTTGGATGAAAACTGGAAGTCAGGTAAAAGTCAGGAGAGCATTGAAGAGTTTGGGTTTTTTAGATGGGTTAAATGGACTGACACTAGATGTGCTAGCTACTGAAGACCCCCAGCTTGCAGTATTTTCATGAGGCACATAAAGTGTGTCATGGCAGAGGCAGTATTAACCACAGCATCATAGAAGTTTCTGTTCAGCATTCACTTTGTAAAGACCTTAACCTTATTGATGCTGCACATTTAATTGTGTGAAGAGTATAAGAAATTTAGGCTCTAACATAAGGCATTGCAAATTAATATTAAAAATTTTACATGGGTATTTTTCCTTAAATATTAAATGAATAGAAATAAAAAATAATTTCTCCTGCCACTGACTGAGTTCAGCGGGAGCATTGATTGGTGTGTCCTGCCGTCTGGCCATACTCATAAAGAGAGAGAAATGCCTGAAGCAACACATTAAAAACCAGAGAGCTGTGGTAGAGAACATTCATTTCAGGCTATAAAACATAGTACAAGATCTGAAGATACTGAAGTGACCCTGTGGGTTCCTGTAATCCTGGATATATATGACTAAACGGCTACTAAATACAAGAAGAAAATGTCTCTTAGTAAAGGCTGCTAATGGGTATTTTTCTTTATCGTGCTGCTCTCTGGTTTGACCTGATTGATGCTTATATCCTGTGAGAGATGGAGTATGCCTTGGAGCAGGGATGCTGAGCTGTGGTAGGCTGCAGCTGCTGCAGAAATGGCCACTGTGGCTCAGGGTGCTCCTGCTTTATGCTGCAGGTCACTGCCCCAGCTGTAACCTTCCTGTGGCAAATAACCTGAGGTTTAAAATATGCTGGTTGGTTCTGTCCTGGAAGAGATGACTCCTTACGCTGCTCATTTTGGGAATTGGGCAGAAGGCTTGTGATAGGCAGCTGAAGGACAGTAACACTTGTGCAGCAGCCACTTCTGTTGCTAATTTGATAGAGACCCTGTGCAGAGTGGAGTCAAACCTTGCACCCAGCCTGCTTCAAGCTACAAGATCCAGAACACAGTTAAGGTAACTCCAAGAGACACACAATTTGCAATAAACAGTTCTAGTGAGAAAAGACTATTACCTTCACTTTTGAACCACATTTCATTAGATTTGTTTTGTTATACTACTCTCTTCTCTGGTGTTCCTAGCTCCTCTGAATTTAGTCTCACCTTTCCAAATTGGTGGTTTATTCTCAGAAGGATCTGCAAATTTTATCTTTAAAGGTGGAAGTAGATGCCAGAAAAATGCATTGCCATCATCTCTGTAAGTCATAAAAATTGCTATCAAGGCATTAGTTTATACCATGTGGACATTTCATTATAAAGTAGTGCACACTTTTATAATGAAATGCTCCCTCAACTTCAAAGGCAAATCAGTCAGTCAAAACCATCAAGGAATTAGAAAGCCTAATGCAGAAGAACATTCTTTCAGGTCTGTTAGGAGGTATTGCTATGATTAAATCAGTAGAAAGAAGTTGATCTGTTCCAAGAATGCCTTGTTCATTGTCTATTTTTGTCCATGTCTGGCCAGAAGCCATTTTTCACAAAGAAAACTATTCATCAGATTCAGTCATGTAAAAATGATTGCTTAAATTACACTGGGCTATCAGCTAGCAGCTTTACCCAGGAGTGGAATCTCTTGGGCCAATGCTATCTATAAGTTTTACACATTGTCTGAGATGTGCTTGGTCTCTAAAATGTAGATAAGTTTAATTAAACTACATTAGTTTTGTTGAGCAGTTTTTGAAATCCTTTCGTGCTGAGATGTAGCTGTGCTGAGATTTCAGAAAAACAGAGAACTGTTAAGAAGAAACTAATGAGCATTGTTCTCCTAATCACATATGGGGTCCTGGAGGAAGATAATATTCCTGGCTATGGCCTCTCTGGGACTACAGGAGTCTTCTCTGTCATGCACAGCTTGTCCTTCTGATGCTAAACCTAAGCTTCTACAAAAAAAAAGGCAACGTGTAAGTACAGGCTGTAAATTGAACTTGCTATAAATTGAACTTGCTGTTAAGCACGTTGATGTACTTGAGCTTGTCACACTTAAGGTGATATTGAATATAGCCCAGTTTTTGCAAGTCCATCATATATATATACATTGTGCTGCACTCCCTAAGGAAGTGAAACAGTTCCTCTAGTCTGGAAGGTTAATGGCCATACTCATGTGATCCCTCCCACCAAATGCATTTGATTGTACTGAAATGCAACTTGTTTTTATCCCATGAGCTCAGTGAAAGCTAATGAGTATGGCTTAGGAACTAATTTGAGCTTGCTAGTTATCACAAATGTCTCAACAAATCACACTTCAGCAGGTTACAGGCTTTTTATGCCATTTCTCTGAGTACAGCTCTTATCTATTTGAAGAGGCTACCAGTCCTTTGTGGAATTTGGTTTTGAGAGGACTTTTTCCTCTTCTTGAAGTAGATACTAACGTGAATCCTTTCCCTAGCAATGAGGAGAGTCTACTCCAGTACACTCTCAGTTGCACTCAGAAAGGTGCCAGTGTGCTTCAAACTGGTGCCCTGCTTGCCAATAAAAGCTCCTCATGGGTGGGAAGAGGCTGCCACAAGGACCTTTGCAATGGAGACACTTGTTGTCACTAGAAAGCGGATAATCATCCAGTTGGGAGATGTGATTCCTCATTTGAGTGTTACCTGCACCTGTTTCCCAAAAATTTAGGGTTTTTTTTCTTTAATCAAACGCCCAGAGTGTCTGTGCAAACCTAACCTGATCTATTTGACTGAAATGCTCATTACTGTGTGAAGAGAAAGCAAAGAAATTCTTGTAATTAAATAAATTATTTGGTGTCACTCCACTCAATATCAGACACTCAAATGATGGCAGGTCAGCTTGCAGGTGGACCCTGTTTCCAAAGGGAAACCAGATGTCCTGCTCTCAAATCCCAAGTCACGGTAAATGGCACAATTTCTGCATGGATGCTGCTAAGCTTGTCCTCAGTAGTCCTGACTTTGGAGATGGTTGGTTGGTGAAGACCTGGGACATTGCTGAGAGTCAGAATATTGAATTAGCTGTGAGGTTACAGTGAGCAGCAATCATCCTGTTTCACTCTGACTGTCTGGAATGCACAGGGCAGTGCCCATGAGCCCTTTTTGTCCTCCAAGAGATAAAGAATGATACTTCTCTTTGTCTATTTTTTTACTTTTCCTTTGTAAATCTCTCCATCCTCCATCAGGGAAATAACATTCAAAAGAACATATCGGGAGCTACCAAGCTTGGGTTTGTCATTCTCTTGCCAAAACCTTTCCTCGCCTGTCACAGGGGAGGAGCAGTCCCAGGCAGAAGCACAGTGCTCTGGCTGATGTCCCTTGGCAAACCCGTGTGCTGCAGTGTAAGGCAGTGATGAGGTGACATGAGGATGTCAGCTGTCAGGGGCTGGCCCAGGAGCCTTTTTTCCAAGCCTCTCACTGACAGCTTTTTTTAAAAAAAAACTCTGTAATTTGTTTTCCTGTTGCAGTGCCTAGCAGAGAGGCAGTGGATTGCAAAGGAGCAGCGTGCAGGGGAAGCTTGGTGTGCAGGACAGAGTTCCACTGCTGCCTTCCCTCAGGCTAAGCTCGTGTCCAGCATCTGCTCAGTGGCTGTGGCTGCTGGGAGAGATGGTCCTTGACTCACACAGCTGTTCAAAGAGTCCTCTTTATAAAGATGAGTTATCCAGCACAAGGAATAAAGTGCACTGGGTAGGATTAAGAGCTTGTATTTCTTAAATGTATGTGAGAACACGCTAATCCAGTTCCTTGTCTAATGACTAATTAAGCCCATTTACTCTTTCTGTTGTTTCTTGTAGATGCTGATACTTTTTTTTTGCAAACTGATTTGCTTCTTCAGCACCCAATTTCAGCATAAACAATGCCAATCTGTTAGTGATGCAGAATTCCCTTGGCTAAAAGAACAGCTCTCCTCCATAAACTTGCTAAATAGAATCAGGGGAGGGTGAAATTCTGCATTCAGCTCTCTTTTTTTTCCTGCCAAGCATCTGAGGTTGCAGTTCCACATCTCTGTTTGATGTGGAAGCAAAGGAGTGCAGATCTTGGCCACCTTCAGCCTGCTGCCAACCCACTCTGCCCAGGAGTGAGCAGCTCCACAATCCCACTGTGGTGGGACCTTGGCAGCAGCGCTGCTCTGCCAAGGGATGGCACCAGGCACATGCCCAAGCTCCCACCAGTGGTGTTGGCAGCAGTGTGGGGTCTGCACACAGACAAACAGCACAGGGAAAACCCCTGGGGGGTCAAAGAGTGGAAACACCAAGGACAGGGAAGCTGGAAGCAGGGAATGTTGGGGTGGGAGGTGGCCTCTTGTCTCCTGCCTGCAGGAACCTGACTGGGCCCCTAAGAGATGGTTTGAATAGGTTTGGCCATGGGAACATTCGTCTCCTGGCTGTCAGGGATTGCCTGCTCTGGGGTGGCTGTAGCTGTGGATGCAGCCATGGGGACAGGCTGTGCAATTATCCCACAGGGCTGCCATGGTGACCAGTGCCAATACGGTCACTTAGTCTTTTCCAAAATTCAATCTAATCCTCTCTGTTTTTTTGATGAGTGTGATTGGCCAGCTATGCCATTTGCAAAAGCTCTTTTATTGAATTAGCTCTTCAGAATTGTTTTGAATTTTCAAAATACAACTCCCTCTGTGGTAATGTAAGATTTTATACATTTAACAACAATTCCACTCACATTTCTGTTGGATAATATTCAATAGCTCACCTAAATACTCTCCTCTATATTGTAAATATTCATTATTTTTCCCATCTATTCCTGTCTGCCTGCACAGACACTAAAATTTCCTTTCTGTCACTCAAGTCATAAAGCATTAAGAGGGGCAGTTTTTCTCCACTAAGTGAAAATATGAGCTTGTCTATTTAGCTCTGCAGAGATGTTAGCATTCATTCTGTGTTCAGTTAATGTATGTGGCTGCAGCAGGCACAGATTTTGCTGGAACAAGCAGCTCCACAAAATCACATGCTGAGTGTTTTATTAGGGAAATGCAAAGCTCAGTGTTTGATCCCCTATGTTAAGTCTTCTAAAATACCCCCTCCCCTCTTCTCAGCCCCCTATCTCCCCATTTTATAATCTTATATATGTTATTGAGCATTACTGCACATTTGACAGGAAATATCTGCTCAGTGACAGCCCAAAAAATTGCCTATGGTTCTCCCCAGTGAGGGGCTGGTGCTGCCTGTCCACCCTCCCCAGCGTGTTTGCCACTGCCCTGGCTCCTTTTGGCTGTCTGGATTTGTTCCCTGAGGAAGTGCTGGGTCCCTGTCCAAGTGCAACCATCCAGGCCAGGCTGAGGGGTTCCTCTGAGAATGACTGGAGCTGTGCAGGGCAGAGGATGATGCTGCAAACCTCTGCAGTGCTCCTGTATATGTGTGCCTGTGCAAGGATGACCTTTTCTGAAATGTGGGGTTGCTGCCTCCCAGGTCAGGGGTGTGAATTCTCCTTTCACCAGAGGCAAATCTTCCCCCACTTTAGTCCTTGCATGCTTCAGGACAGGATCAGTCTCCAGGCAGCTCATGGTCTGTCTGCAAAGGGTTAATTTGCTGTCTGTGGACAGTGGCTTTGGTTATTTGTGTGTTCAATTTATAACAACATAAAACTTTGCAGGCTCATCATGGTTCATGTGTGCTTGAAGTGAGAAATGTGTCACCTCTTCGCTGCCAGCTCTCACTCTTGCCCATCATGTGTCATCTGAAAAGTGTGTAAGACTCAGTGAAGCAGCAGCTAATGAGCAGAGGAGCAGATGTGCTCCCTTGCATACAGTGTCCCCTCCAGCAGCACCACTGTCCTTAGGTGATCTCTGGTCTGCTGTGAGAACTGTTAAGAGAACATCCTGGTTTTATTTTGCAACCCCACAGTGTATCCCTGGTGCAACAGGTGCTCTCAGACAAGTGGTGCCCTACAGGGATGCCGAGACTCCTGGACAAGCCTCAAGAAAATGACCTGCATTCTTAAGAGGCTGATGTTATGCACAGTGTGAGAAAGATGACAGAGAATGGAAATGAGCAGCCACTCACTTGGATAAAGAAGAGAAAGTTTTCACTTTATGAAATGTGTTTGAGTTGCCACATCATTTCAATTAAAAATAGGCGTTTCAGATGCTATTTGCCAATCTGGGATTCAGCTGTGGCTAATGAAAGTGCACTCTGTGTCTCTGCTGAGGGTTTTACGGATGGTATGGGCAGGGCTGTTGTCCCTAAGTGAATGCTGAGCTGGTGACAGAGTTGGGAAGAGAACATGGATCTTTGTGCTGTGGTCTTTTAGGTGCACAACCTGCAGGGGCCTCTGGCTTTTCTTCCAAAAGAAGACATCACGTCTGTTGCCTTGGGAGAGTCTGCCTGCAATTCCCTCTTGGGCACATCATGCATGGAGAAGTGCTGGCATCAGCCTAGTACCCTTGTTTGAACCTGCAGGATGAAGGAGGAACTCTCTGTGTATTTAAATAGTGCTTCAACTACAGCTTGGAGCATCTGAAAGGGACTGGGTCACCTCTGAAATGTTTGGTACTTTCTGTGCCTCAGGGTCAGTGATAAAATTGCTGCTGATTTGTTAAGAGCAGAGGTGGCCTCAGGGCTGATGTTGCTGAAAAAAAGACTTCACTTTTGACCCCAGTTCCATAGAAATGATCTCCCAGCTTGTGACCTGTCACCTGTGCTCACGAGGAGCAGCACTTACTGGTTTGAGCTGCCTTCAAGGATCTATATTTAGCCAAAACATTTTAGTGAAATGTTAGTGAAAAAACAGCCAGTGAAGCTGTCTAGGGGGCAGCTTTGGGGAACTGATTTTGTTTTCTTGGCAGGGGTTCAGTTGTATCAGCAATGGTGGGAAGGCCCAGATGGAGGAGGGAGCAGGATTTCAGCTTTCATTACAAGAATTTTATTTTATAAACCAAATTCTGCTTGAATAACACTTCTCAGTTTAATATATTGATTGAGCAGCAGCATCAGCCAGATTGTGATAGGCTGTTTGAAGGCTATTGGGAAGGAAACCATTTGCTGTGTAAAACAAATTAGGAGGTGAGTGTGCTCAGGTCAAGCTGTGTGCTGAAATGCTTTGAAGTTTGTCAATGCCTTGCAAGAATTCAGCAATATATGGCCAGTGACAAAAATAACCTGTAAATCATTAGGGACACCATTAATTTCTTTCTCATCACTTATTGGTGACCTGTCAAAGTAATTTTCTGAATTTGGTGGAAAAATGGTTTTTAAATGAGGGAAAAGTACTTGGCTGTTTTCTGGCACACGCTGACTGTACCTTGGAAATGCAATTGTGAAGATGACTGGTTAAATTTACCTGCCTGTACCTTTTGTTTAGGAACAGTTTCTGTATTTGTTATTCTTTCAGGAACTTACACTTAATACATATGCAATTCAAGTGCAAAAGTAATTACATGCAATCACAAAGGGGTTATAACTCATTGTAATGTTAAAAATGAGAAGCTATTCAGAGGTGCCTTATATTCAGGAGAGAAAACAGAAAGTTTCTTTGTTTTTGAGGCAGATTAGCTCATGGTCTGAAAATATTCATAACAGGACCTTGCTCTGAAGCTACTGTAGGGGAGTACCAGCCTACATTAGAGTTGAATGTAGACCCTGAGCTCACTCCAAGTTAATTTTTCTTTCTCTTCTGGAGCAAACAGCAGGTTTATCATTGAAGCTGGTGCCTAGCAAGACTAGGATGCAGAAACTCTTGGAATGAGACAAGGGATTGATTTTGCCTTTGAAAAACCTGAGCTCAGATGTGAAAAACCCATCTTAATCCCCATTCTGCTGCTGGTCTTAATTTTTATATATTAAACATAAGAGAGGCTCTGCCAAACAGGAGACATGAATCCAGTCAGGCTGTTTCTGGGCTCATTCTCCACCTAGATGAAAGTTGCAGGGCAGGTGGCACTGGTGGCCATGTCCCAGAGGGGTATTTCCAACCTCTGAGGAATAGGCTGCTAAGGAGGACATTTGAAAAGACTGACAAAGGAATAAATCCCATTTGCCTGGGCCAGGAGACTTCTGTGTTGTTTCTTCTCCATCCAGAAGTGGACCTGGTGTCTACCATCATCACCCCAAATGGAGCCGTGTCAGTTTAGACCAGACATGGGTTTTTCTGCTCAATATGTTAATGTGAAACATTAGGAAAAACCTGGAGCCTTCCATGCAGGAGATGAAGGGACTGAAATCAAAACAGATTGGCAGGAGACCAGATGACCAGGGAGCAAGGAGAGATGGGGAAGGGGATGCCCTGTAGTGGATGCTGGGATTTGCACACTCTGAAGCCCTCTGATTCCTGTGATCTGTGATGTTACTGCCCTACCTGTGCGCTTGCTGCTGTTTCTCAGCATGTATCCAAACACTTCACACTAATGATACTTCATTGGTAGCAGTAATGCAAATGTGTTCTTACCAGAAAAATGAGAAATCTGCTGTTGTCTCAGCTTTTCTTTTGGTTTGACAAGTACTTCATAGCAGGTGATAACAGGCCCTGACACAGCCAACTCGCTGCTGCAGTGTTTTGACTCAGTTTAGCTGAGCTGACTCGTGATCCGTTTTTGAGGCTGATGAGAGATTTTTCCAGGATTTCCCTTTAGTGGTAGAAACATTTCTGTGAGATATTTTTATGGGGAACCAACCTCTTGGCTGATCTCAAATTGCACATCCTGGACAGTGTCACTCTGAGAGCAAGGCTCTTCTGTGCTGAGCTCATGCCTGCTCTGACAGGAACAGACATCTGGAACAGACCCAGGTGAGCCTCAAAACAAAGTGCAAATCCTGCAAACCTGGCTTCAAGGAGTTTCAGATGCTGCTCAGATGGCCATGAAGTACACGGAATTCTACAAAGTGAACTTTAATAGCCACTCTCTTAGCAGAAGTATGGTTACTCCTCGAGGGAAGTGGGGCAGATGCAAAGGGATTGTGGGCAGATGCAAATTTTTGTCATTTTCCTTTTTTTCCCTGGTATTACAAACAGATCTCTTTGGCATCAAAGTAGCACTGGAAGAGAGTTTCTCAGAAAAATAGCTTTGCCATGCATTGCATAGATTGCAGCTCAGGACAGTGATTATCAACTTTAGTGCTTTTGCTGCTGCTAAGACAAGTGTAATTTTTCTTCAATAATAAGTACCAGAAAGAAAAATATTGCTTGAATGTATACAAGTGATGTTGTTCGGTTTTGGGACTCATTCAGGACTGATAATATTTATTTGATGACTGGTCCCATTAAAATTGCCATATTGATTCATTTGCCATGAAAATAAATTGGTGGATATTTCATATAATACAGTTGTATTGATCTTGCAGAAGCTGGTGAGACAGAGGCTTTCATCACTGGACAGCACATTATACTTTAATTGATATATTCTGAAAGCTAATTAGAGGCCAGCTGGATTCCTTGGGGGAATAATATTTATTTTTGATGTTGACAAAGTGCTCCAAAGCACAAGTCATATGGTGTGATTTAACAGTGATTAAAACTTGGCTACAGACATAGGCTACTTGAGGAGACTGCCAAGGAGCCGAGACCAGAAAGAGTGAAGACCTAGATGTGTGTAATCCCTTTGTGCTCTGTCACATACACACACCTCTCTCTATCTGTCAGCCAGTGAAGTGTCTGGAGAGAGGCTGCAGCACTTTAATTATTCAGTGTCAATCACCCTCTAACCAGCACAGACACGTGTGTGTGCATGTGCCATGTGCAGCCTCGTCTGGAAACTCTGCAGAAGGAATTATTAAAGTGCCACAAAGAAGTACAAGTGTATCAGGGAACCTAAACTCTTCCACTCATGGTATCTTACAGTGCATATCTTTTCTGATATGATCATGTTTCTCACCTTATAAAATAAAACATCCATTTTTTTCCTATAACTCATATGTGTAATCTCTGTGCATATGCTTTGCACTGCTCACAGGGGAGGGAAAGAGGGAATGACAGGAGGAACCTGTTGCCATGAAAACGCACCAGTGAGCACACAGAGCACCTGGGATGATTAGCTCAGGTGTAGACATCTGCATCTCCTCAGATGGATCCAAACACTAATTTTGTGCTGTCTGATATCTGCCTCCCAATTTGCTATATGAAGAATTATCTTTCCAAATTTCCTCCAGTGCTTTGGATGACTCTGGCAAAGAATTCCCTGTATTTTCAGTTTATTATGTTGGAGCTTTTATTTGATTTCTCTAGAGAGGAGGTGTTCTTGATGACAAGGTTAAAGGATTTCATTGAAAATTGCAGGTGAGTTTTACCCACAGCATGTCCATTCTCCTGCAAAGAGCAAAGTCAAGCAGCCCTGCCTTATCCTTGTGTGCTTCTGCAAGGTTTGCTCTCAGCCTCTTATCCAGAGACCAGACTATTTTCTTTTTATTACTATTGAAGGCTGTGACTGTTTTCCAATTTTCTTTCATTTGTGGCAGGTATGAGCTCTGTCTGTTTTTCTGTAATTGATTCCTGTTCTTATTTCTCCCCACCTGCCTTCGGATGAGCTCTGTGCTCTGCAGAGCTCTGTCAGTGTCTGCAGTCGCTGGAGCTCTGCCTGTGCAGCAGCTGCCAGCAGCATCCTGGCCACAGCCTGTGCTTCCTCTGCTCCCTGGGACACCCTTGTGCTGTGCACCATGCCAGCTGCGCTGGGATTCCTGCATTCCATTTTGTACCGTCCTGCCTTGCTCCTGTGCTGGGGGCAAGCAGCACCTGGGCAGACTGGAGAGCCTGCAAGTGCCTGACACTGGAGGAGACTCTCAGTTTGCAGCCAGCTCACCTGCAGCAGGTAATTCCAGGCTCCCCCCAGGGTGATCTTCTGCATCTCTTACCAAAGGAAGTGCTCACTGGCTCCTGCAAGCTTGGCTACCTTCCTAGGAGCTGAGCTTATCTACATTTCAGGGTTGCTTCTGCTGTAGCCCTGTTTTGATAAATTCCAGTTGTGCCTCCAGGAGTTACTGTTGGAGGGGGAGTCTGAAAGAGCAGAACTGTCTTGCAGAGGGCATCACTGACGGCTGGCATCAGTCCCATACTCTGACAGGTAGCTGCAGCATCCTCCTGAGACATTGCTCCTTGGTTGCTGCTAATACTTAACCTCTTCTCCCTCTCACATGTAATCTCATCACTCTGACAATTGAGCAGCTGCAAGAGGAGAGAGAATCTCCTCAATGTTTACAGGAAGATTTTCTGTTTCTGCCCAACAGCAAAAAGCCATTAAGAAAAGATTTTGGTTTTGTTTGTCTGGGCAAGGAATTTGTTTGTGAAACTGAATTTATGTTTTTTCCTGGAAATGCTCTCTTTTGGTAAATCTTCATGAAGCCAATACTATAATTCCTTTCTCAGTGGCTTCCCATGTTACCATGAGCACAGACTTACAGCCATGCAGCTTTGACAAGTTCCTGGTGTGTGTAACCTGGGGGGTTTCCTCCTTTTCAGCCTGGGGATGAAAAGCTTTTCAGCTTCTCAGCCTGAGTCTTTCCAAAGTCCTCTGAGACCTGGGGCTCCTCTTATCCTTGCAGCTCCTGAGCTGGAATATGGTACCAGTGCACTCCCAAATGGCTCCATCCTCCTTGGCTGATGGGACTCAAGGAAGCCCCTGCCAGAGGAAAGCCTGGAGGTGAGCAAGGTGCCCCAGCCAGTCCCAGTGAGGTGACTTTGGGTGCCGTGGGGCTGTGTCCCTGGAATGGGGGCAGGTGTGACTGAATCATGCCTCCATCTCCCCCACTGGAAATGTCTTGAGGGATTTCTGTCACTCCAGATCTGCTAGGTACCAACTAGCATTGTGCCCTCAGTTAGTGCCTATTTTCTGTTAGGACAGGGAGGGAAGTACGTTTATTCATTTCTTTCTCTCCTCCTTGAAGTTTTCCAGGAGAAATGGTGCTAGGGCAGGTTGGGGAGGTAGGACTGCCAACGCATGTAGGAGTTCTGTGATGCACAACTCTGTTGTTTTGATGCAACATCACAGTTGTTTTGTTTTTTTCTTCCCAGTGGTTATTTTCACACATGCGTAAGAGAGTTTGAAAGGAGGTTTTCCTGGGAGTTACTGTCATGAAAGGACCTAGAGTCAGCAACCATGTTGTTGGTATTCATTACCAGTCGCCAGTGCTCTTTAAATAACAGACACTATGGCTACTTTGGCATATCCACAATTAAAAGCAGTGGATTAATTGGAACATTTGAAACCCCACAATATCATGGATATGTTTGGGTTTTTCAGAGAAACAGAACAGTTAAGGCAATTAAATTCTAATTTGGCTTTAAAAATACTTTGTACATTTTTATGTTCTGTTTGAACAAGAATATAAGATTACAAATATATATTTCCATGAAAATATTTCTTAGCCAGGGTATAAATGTCCAGTATGAAATCCCACAGTGAGCAATATGGTTTCCCTTGGACAGAGTGCCTCAGTTTAAGTGTTGTATAACTCATACTCTGCTCCTGGTGTGGTGGCATAGAAACTGTTCCTTGTATATAGCTTTATATAACTGCTGTATATAACCTGTTATAGCTAAACTGCAGCAATTTAAAAGCAATGACAATTTATTCCCAAGTGTGGTCCCTGATCAAAGTTGGAGTCTCCATTTTAGGTGTTAAATATTTATTCAAAGTGCAGATCCCACATTTCTGGTACTGTGCAGGGAATTTATGATAAAGCACCATTTCAGGCTGAACACCAAAATGTCTTCTACTCCAGCTTTTTTTTTTTTTAAAGAGCAAAGTAATTGAACATAAAATAGAATCAGACCAGTCCTTTTGCCAGTAAAGCTTTAGCTAGCTCTCACTTCTACAGCACAAGGGTGCAGGCCCAGGAGCTGTGGGATGCTGGGTGTGTGCGTCCTCCCCTCGCTGGGTCTCCTGGTGCCTCCTCTGGGGATTTGTGCTGCTGCTGACAGAGCTGACAGTGCTGTGGGTCTGGTCACTGCTCATGGTCATGGCAGGGCTGTGTGCCTGCTGTGTCCAGCCAAGGACAAAGGCTCCTCTGTGTGCCAGACTGAAACTGGACATGAAATGGTCAGTACAGGGGGCTGCAAGCACAGTGGGCAGGGTGAGCACACACCTTCCATAGCCAGTGCAGAAATAAGGAGGGTGAAGGGTGAGAGGTGGGCACCATCAGTGGGAAACCGAGGGAGGAATCAGCCAAACAGAGGGAGGAATCTGGAGGTGTTTTACTCTCCATTTGGTACAGGTAGAGCCTGGACATACGGGACTAAATTTAGATATCTGAAGTTAGCGGAGGTGAATCAATCTGAGTACAAGGACACACAGGACAGCTCTGCAAAGGTGGAAACAACAATGCAGGACTCAGCATTCCATCATTTGTAGCTCAGCATTCACCTGGAGGAAGATTGCTCTTTACGTTCCACAGTGCTGACCCAGTGCTCTGCCTCAGGTGAAGATTTGCCTTTTGGCAAAACTGGGAACAGTGTCTAGTGCTGCAGGTAATGTGTTCAACAAAATTATTGGGTTTGGCAGATGGAATCCATTTTCATAGTCCATAATTTTCTTTCTTCTATGAGCCTTATTGTTTCTAATGTCAGTAATACTGGTATGTATTGTTTGCTTTATGTACTGTGCAGTGTGTCTTCCCTGAAAAGACCCTTTCATTTACTTTTTTGTTCTTACACCCATGACATTGAGTCAGGGAAAGAAAGCTACCTGACTTTGGGGTCAATAAATGGCCAGTTAGCTGAGTGTTGACAAATTAAAGAACTGGCAACTCTTGCTCCACATGCTTGCGAACAAATCAGAGAATAATTTAAAAGGGGCCTCTGGAGAACAGCCAGTCCTATCCCCTTCTTGAAGTGGTTCCAGTTAGGTTAGGTTGCTCAGTCCAGTTGAGTTTCAGGCATCTCCAAGGATGGAGATTGCCCAGCTTCACTATTCAAGGAAAGGCAGCAGGCAAAAGCATACACATAGAGAAGTGAAAAACACCTCACAACAACAGGACAGTGCAGTGAGCAGTGACCTCAGGATAACAGCCACCATAAATATTTCACTTATCTAGTTCTTAGTGACACAAAGCACTCCATTTAACCCAGGAGCATTATTTCCTTATGCTACTGAACTAACAGGAAAGCATGGTTGCTTTAGGCAGCCTTATTTAGAAGTGGATTTCAAATATTTAACCACTGTGTCATCTCTACTAAATAGAGGTCTCATGTTTGCACAACTAAGGGTGAGGGTCATAATCTGTATCTGAGGAAATTAATGCCAGCTCTGGCTCTAAGGATCAAACCCTGAATGACTCTATAGGAACAATTTATCATCACAGGAGTGAAGCATCATCTTCTTTCTTGTGTAGCAGAGGTTAGGACAGAAACTCATTGACCTTCTCCAGGAGGAGAACTGGGGCACATTGAGATTCTGATCACTGTCATGTTGTTGGAAATTGAGAGAAAATCCTTTGAAATGACATTGGAGCAGAGCAGCAATAAGCAGCCTGAGAATGAAGCCCATAATCTCTCTGTCCCTATGTTGTACATGTTCTTCCTTTAGCTTAGTTTAAGAACAAAATCTTAATTTGTTTGAGAAAACCAAAAGTGGCTGCTGTGGTTAATTTATCTGGGGACACACTGGTGCTGATGAGCTGGAGGAGGATGTTATCTCTGTCCTTTCACAAGGAGACAGATAACACCATGATGTATGCAAGAGCCAAGCTGTGACACGTAGGTTAAGAACGAGATAGCTCTTTTGATTCCTGCAAAGCACAGTGCAGGGCAGCTCTCTGAGGATTCC